>NC_072785.1:30612374-30819874 GCF_022539595.1 Amphiprion ocellaris | reverse complement strand
ATATAAACCTAACTGTAACCATAACTAAACTATATGTACATTAATTGACTGTTTTGACAAACTAACCTGAATAAGCAAACTAAAATAAATAACTACCCAAGCTAGCTAACCACACTAAACTAGCTTAACTTGTTGCTAAATTAACTGACTTACCTAAACTAACTTAGCTTAGCAAACAAACTAAACTAGCTATAAGTACATTTACAAAAGTAGCTAAATGAAGTAAACTAAAGCTAAACTAATCTAACTAAAGCAACTTTACTCGCCAATCTAACCTAATTAAAAGAACTAAGTTACCTTAACCTGACAAACTTACCTGACTTTCCTTTAGTAATAAACCAACCTAAGTGAACTATCTTAACTTGACAAACTGACTTGACTGAACCAAATTACCTGCTAAACTAATCTAACTTGCTTAACCTGTGAATCCAGCTGACTTACTTGAAAAAATAAGTTAACTTTTCTAAATTAACTAACCTGATAAAGCTAACCAAACTTATTAAACCAAATTAACTTGGCAAACTAACCAACCTGACTAAACTATAATAAATTAATTTGCAAAAGTAGCTAAATTAAGTAAACTAAAGCTAAACTAATCAAACTAAAGTAACTTTGCTTTCCAAACTAACCTAATTAAAATAACTAAACTAACTTAACCTGTCAGACTTACTTAACTAACCTAATTAAGCCAAACTAACTAACCTACCTTAACTTTTGTAATGAACCAACCTGAATGAACCAAATCAACTTTCCAAACTGACCTAACTTGCCTAACAAACTAATCATCTAGTTATCTAAATGAACTAATCTGACTAACCTAACCAGACTTATTAAACTAACTGAACTAGCTTAAAGTGGTTAACTAGTTGGACCTGAGCTGGTTTGTTACTGTGTTTTCTTTCAGGACTCGTCCTCACCTGTGGACGCTGAGAAGCCGCTGCCCTCCTGAGACTTCAGACTCCGCCCCCTGATATGTGCCCCGCCCCTGCCTCAAGCCCCGCCCTTCTGGGTTCTATGATGTAATTTGTTTTATTATTATGTGATTTTATTTTATTTCTGTCTATCAGCCGGGCTTCTGTCCATCACCGATCAGGTTTGTGTCATGAACTATCACCTATCGTTGCTGCTCTTCTGGACCAATCAGGAGTCAGACCTGACCTGTCAATCGAAGGGGGAGGAGCCTGTTTTTGCTTTTATTCTTTATTTGTTATGAATTCCTTTTTCTTTGCATCCTGTCTGCGTGTGTGTGTGTGTGTGTGTGTGTGTGTGTGTGTGTGTGTGTGTGTGTGTGTGTGTGTGTGTGTGTGTGTGTGTGTGTGTGTGTGTGTGTGTGTGTGTGTGTGTGTGTGTGTGTAGAACTGAAGCAGCCATGTTGGATGATGTCGCTCAGGTAGGGGCGTGTCCTGTCCTGATGACATCGTTTTTTTCTGAATTTTATGAACTTTTTAGAGGAAAGACAATAAAACCAAAGTTCATCAGCAAAAAAACGTGTCACTCCTGATTCATAAGCATTCGCTGTGAGGTCAGAGGTCAGGTTTCCGTGGTTACAGAAGGGTCAGGTGATCAGCCGACATTTTGAAGTTTTAAAAAACTTAATATTTTGTAAAATCCAGCAAATTTTGCTGGATTTTGGTTGATTTTTTTGTGAATATTCTTAAACATTTTTAACATTTTTTTTCCACCAAAAAGTGTTCAAAGATTTCCCAAAAATGTTGAAAATGTGGACATCCGAAGTGTCACTGTGAAAATATTTTTTCCCCACATTATCAAACTTTAAAATGGGTCAATTTTGACCCACAGGAGGACATGAGGGTTAATAAAACTGACTGACTGAGCACAGGCGTGTTCTGCATGTGTACGTTCTGCATGGATACCAGATCACATGACCTAAATATGTAGCAGGCGGCGGGAGTTCATGGGACTCAGAAACACCCCCACAAATTAATCAGTTGTTCCTCTTATCATTTCTGATGGAAAAATCCTGATAAGTCCTCAGTGGTGGATTTGTAGTACGATCACAATCATGTGATCGTTGACAGGCAGCTGACGTAGTGTTCACTTGTTGTCATGGTTACAGTGAAGCTGTGCCTCTATCTCGCAATGATACAGAAATCTTTAACTAATCCATGGATCCAGACTATAAGCTGCATCACTGCCAAAATCTTATCACTTGGTCCTTGTGTCGTTTCTGTATGTAATGTTGTATTGTTGTAATGTTGTTAAGAGACAGACGGACAAACGTACGCCGATCGTCACATAACTCTGCCGTGTTCCTTGGCAGAGTAATAAGAATTTTTACATTTTCATCCTGAGAACTTCTTTAGTCTGATTTACATTCCTTCCCCCACTATTGTGAGCTATGGAGGGACTAGCGCCTCCTGCTGGTCCTGTCCTGCCCCTGCAGTTTTCTCATAAAATAAATTAAAATGTTCCTTTAATAATACTGCAGTGGTAAATCTGCAGTGGTACAGCAGCAGCAAAGGGGGTAGTGCAGAAAATGCAGGAAACATCAGCAGGGACAGAAGTTGAGAATTAACTGTAGCTAAAAGTCTACATGCAACACATTGGATTCATGAACTGTACTGAAGCTATGTTAATTGCATTGTCCCTATTAAATAAAAACAATTTTTTTAAAAAAATTAAAAACTACAAAAGTAAACAATAAATATACATTGGTACTCAACATACTAAAACACAATATAACTGTAGTAGGGTTGAATGCATTGATGCTACTCATTAGATAATGCACAGTTTGTCTATATTTACAAAAATATTATATATATGGCACAGATTTTCCATGTATATAAAGTATTGATTTATACAGATTCTACTTTTTTCAAAAAAAAGATTGACATTGCAGAAAGTCTTGTGGAAAATCTCGATAGATCACAGGTTAAAATGCACTGATGCTGCACCAGAGTGTGAAACGTAGCAGTTAAAGTGGTTAAACAGCGCCCTCTAGTGGTTCTGTTCTGTCCCCTGCAGTCTCTAGTGAAATATGAGGGATTTTGATGAAAGAAATATATTATTTTGAATCCCACGGAGGGGAGATTTGCAATATTACAGCAGTAAAATTATAAGGAATTTCAGAAAAATTTAAAATAAACAAGATTTTTTCTGAGTGTAGTAAATACTGATATTGCAGAGTTTTATTGTGGAAAATACTGCACAGGTTTAATTGTACTGATGTTGCATCGGAGTATAAACATAAAATATGTCAGTCAAATAAACAGCGCTCCCAGTGGTTATGTTCTGTCTTTGCATTCTCGAGTTAAATTTGATACATTTTGGTGAAAGAAATTATTATTGTTTCAATCCCACAGTGAGGAAATTTTGCAATATGACAAGTAAAAATAAACAGATATATTAATAAATATTTAGTATAATCATAGAAAATATAACGAAGATATTTTGTGTGTGGTAAATATTGATTTTGCAGAGTTTTCTTGTGGAAAATACTCCTAATTTGACTGTACTGATGTAAATACAGCAGTCAAACCAACAGCGCCCCCAGTGGTCATAGTAGGTTCCTGCATTCTCTAGTAAATCTTGATAAATTTTGCTGAAATAAATCCTTATTTTTTTTAATACCACAGTGGGGAAATTTACAATATTTTAACAGCAAAAATATTTGGAACTACTGTAAAAACTGAAAATAAACAAAAATATGAGTAATTGTTTAATTTAATAATACAAAATATAACTAAGATGTTTTTGTGCGTAATAAATATATATTTTGCACATTTTTTTTTGAAATACCACAGTAGGTAAATTTCCAATATTTTGCCAGCAAAAATATCTGGAACTACAGTAAAAACTGAAAATAAACAAAAATATGATTAAATATTTAGTATAATAATGCAATATAATAGATTTTTTGTGTGGTTAGTAAATATTGATTTTGCAGAGTTTTCTTGTGTAAAATCCTCTCCGGTCCCCGCGGCCTCCGGTCAGCAGCGCCCCCCGGTGGTGCGCTTCTCTCTCCGGGCAGCTGGGGGATTTCCTGGGCGGAAGCAGCGGAGGGGGTTTCCAGTGTGATCAGCCCAGTCCTCCCCGCTGGATCTCGGAGTCTGGATCCCACTGAACTTCTCTCTCCGTGGACTGACAGAACCGACGAAACCCGGAGAACCCTGAGCCCGAACCGGACCATGAGGAGTCCGCCTGAGGCCCGGACGCTCCACGGCAGCGGCAGGTCGACGGTTTGAATCCCGGAGAGAGTCCGCCGAGCCGAGGAGCCGCTGAGCCGCCGAGCTGTGGCCTGCGGAGGAGATTCATGTGAGTCCCGCAGCAGAACATGAGCAGAACCTCAGCAGAACCTCAGCAGAACCTCAGTAGCAGCATGTTAGCCGTCTGTTAGCGGTTTGTAGCAGCAAAATACTGGAGATGCTACAGCTAGCAGTGTGTCGTTGTGTGTGTGCGCCTGTCTGTGTGTGTCTGTGTGTGTTCGTTCGTGTGTGTGCGCGTGTGTGAATTAAATCGATCTTTATTGAACAAACAACAGACAAAACGCGAAGCTAACGCAGCTAGCTAGCAGCAGCCGTTAGCATTAGCTGTGTTTACATCCGCTACAACCGGATCGATAAAGCCGAACGATAACCTGATCAGTAACGTGAAAACGGCCGTTAAAGCGGAGACACACAAACGTTTAAAAAAAAAAAAAAAAGACTACAGTCAGACCTGAAGAGTCGAACCCAGAGACGAAAATGAAGCAAGAACAACTGAAACCTGATTCAAATCTAAGGCGAAATAATTCAGTCTGATCCTCAAAACATAAATATTTAAATCGGTTTGACGCTTAGTTTGTTTTTGTTTACCTCATTTGCTGTTTTACTGCCAACACTGATGTTATTATTAGAATCTGTGCTTGATTTACTTACAAAATCAAAGATAACATCAGTGTTTCGGAGTAAAATCCTTGATTCAGGTTCATTTTTGTCTCACAGTCGGAGCAGGAGGATGGACTCGCATCATTTACTACGTTAAAAGTATAAATATGTCACTGTACTGCAAGACTAGTGGAGTAAAAATACTGGATTCAAAGTGTTACTGCAGTAAAAGTACTGTCTTAAGAAGTAAAACTCAAAGTCCTGGACAGTTTAAAGTGAAAGTGTTGCTAATTTAACAATGAGCCATGCTGAGTTTGATTTATTGAACTTCTGGTGAAACGCAGATTCACTAAAGTTGGTTTCTGGATTTTTGCGTCGTTTACAGGTGAAATCCCAAATGACCTCCCTCGGGTAATTTACAGGAAACGGCTGAAGATTTTAGGAAGTGATGAGGCAGGTTTCCAGGAAAATACAGAACAAAGTAACCAGAGAAGCTCCGGTTAGAGTTGATTATATTTAACAGGGAACTAATGTCGTCACCGCTGATTAACGTCGATGTTGAAATGTGGAAAAAAAAGCACGGTAGACGGTTAGTGGACTGACGGAAGATAATCAGCATTCTGGATAAATCTTTAGTTAACCAATCGTCTGGTAGAACGACGTTACCCAGAATCCCCCAGCGGAGGACCAGCGGCTGGAAAAAGATGGAGCCTGGAGGTTGTTTTGTAGAAGATAACAGCAGCTGGAATCATTTTGAATCCGCAGTCTCATGTTTAATCCAGAATCTTTTTGTCATTCGAGCTTCAGTTCAGGATCAAACAATGTTTTAAACTCAAACCTTCTCCGTGTCGTTCTTCCTGACCGGGTTCTTCTGGTTCCAGGAGGTGGTTCAGTCTGGTAAACCCGTCTGAAGTGTTTCTTTGAGGTCTGGTTCTCAACTTCTTGTCTGACCAATTTTCCTACAAGAAGCTGTCACTGACGAACCTCCTGATGAACTTCTCTAGTAAGAGAAGTTCAGTTGATCGTCTCTTTCAAGATATGTCCAGTTGATACCTACTGACGCTCCTACGATCAACTGGACGCTCTTACGATTCCTACCAAAGCTCCTTTGATTACCCTGACCTGGATGACTGAGAGTCTACACAGATCTTGGAGGTGTTCTAATTGAGGTTGTTTTGTCCGTGTTGTCCTTCCTGACCAGGTTCTTCTGGTTCCAGGAGGTGGTTCAGTCTGGTAAACACATCTGAGGAGTTTCTTTGTGGTCTTTGAACTGCTCTGGTTCTGAACTTTCTGTCTGATCAGTTTTCCTACCAGGAGCTGTTACTGAAGAACCTCCACCATCGTAGAAGTCTCAACTGAACTTTTCTAGTAAGAGAAATCCAGTTCATCATAGGAGCTTCAGCAGGAATCGACTGGACTTCTCTTGTAAGAGATGTCCAGCCGATTCCTGAAGTTCCTCTGATTCCTACTGAAGCTCCTATGCTTACCCTGACTTGGATGACTGAGAATGTACACAGACAGCCTCCACCATGTTTGGTTCAGTTTTAGACCCGGGTTGACCCAGAACTCTACAGAGGTCATAAACCCCCTCTGGTCCTGAAATGGCTCTTAAACATCGATGCAGGCGGGATGACCGGAACCAACCTGCTGCCACCAAGTCCAGACGAGATGACAAACAGATGATGGAACAAAATAAGAAAAACATGACTTCATACTTTGGCTGTTTTTTGGTCAACTGCAGCTCTGAACTGTCTCAGCTCTAAATGAAGCTAGACTTTCTTCTTCGCTGCTTATCCGTGGCTTGCTTGAATCTTCTGCACATGCCCAGTAGGAGCAGAGTTACCTGTTGATGACATCAAATAGATTTTTGCCGGTTCTTCGTCTCTTTGCGGCAGAAGAAGACTGAGCAGAGTGGGGCTTCTTTCTGTTTTCACTATGACTACAGAAACTCTTCTGTTTCCGGCGTTATCGTACAACTGGGATGGAGTACTTCGTCATAATGCAAAATAAGCTTCCATTTGTCTGATCTCAGTGGTTCAAACTTGAAAATTGTTCAAAATGCTGTCAGGATATTGGATTAGAATGTGCTGGAAAAACATGAAAAATCCAACGGGATTTAGTTGGACATGCTGATGTCTTTAGTATTAGACATACTACATTAAATCAGTTTCTGGCATACAGTATAGTATGGTAGTGTCAGTACAAGAACAAATGCAGTATTTGTATTTGTTTTACCCACACCGAACAGGTGATCAGGTGTGCCGCTGGTCTCTGAAGGTTCAGGTTAGTTTGTGTTTATTCTGATCGGCTCTGCTGGACAAGCAGAAAGACGTTTTTCAGACACCAGTCAAACTATCGTTTCCTCTTCCTTCAAACACACTGACAGCAGTTTGTCTGCACACTTTGAATTCCTCCGAGAGCGTACGAAAACGTCCTTTTGTTTCGTCTTCAGTCATGTCTGTGAAACCTGAACATACCTTCACATGTTCGATGTCACTTGACCTGCCGAGGCCGAAGTGAAATGGCTTCAGGTGAACTTTCACTCTGACTGAAGAGAAGAGTCAAAGCAGAAGTTCAGAGAATCTGTGGGGTTTTTTTCTGACAGATGGTGGAACAATTCTCATGTCGTCCTCTGGGTGAGACGTTCCAAACATTCTTCAAAAATGTTTTCAGCAAGCATTTAAAAGCCCAGATATCTGACTTTAATGTGTTTCATAGTTTTTTTTAGAGCTTGAAAGTGAAACGGTGACAGAGCTTCATCCCCAGAGTCTCACTGATGGAGAGCTAGCATAGCAAAGATTAGCTGAGCTTAGTGATTATTTGTTATTTGGGACCCAATAATAAGTTCTGTACAAAATTTTGGCTGAATTTTGAATCTTTTGTATGTTTTCAGACGTGTAATTTTTTTTTTTGTAATTTCACTCTCAAAACAACAATTTATGTAGGAAGTCATTTTCAGGGTTCAATATCTCCAGAAATGAAACTTCCACAGCCTTGTAATTTGATCACAATACAGACAGAATAGATTTCAATATATTAAAATAATTTAATGGCTCCAACAGAGTTTAATTTTTTTATTTTTGGTTCTGGAAAATGGAAACAAAGTGCAGAATTTTCAAATGCGGATGATATTGGCGACCTAGCGTAGCTTAGTTTAGTGAATAGACAAAGAATTACTACATTTCTCTGAGTCAGTATGAGCTGATATCATGTTTAATAGCATTTGTTAATAATTAGATTTATTGTTATGTTCCTGTATAAGTCCAGATCTGCCTGATGGGAGGAAATCACTGTAACTTCAGGTGTTGCTATGGCAGCAGTAGTCTTTTTATCACAGCTGTCTCCTTTGCTTCAAGTGTATGAACTCACCTGTTCTGGTTGATGAAGATGAAACAGACCTGTGTTGTCATGATTAGGGATATTAATGATAAACACTTTATCGATTAATTGCTGGTAATATTTTCACTGATTGGAAATATATTAACCGATGCTAGAAAAAAGAAGATGGCCATGCATGTTAGAAACGTGCATAAGTCGACGTAAGTCGATTCTCACCGCAAGTCGGAAGTCACACTCTCCTATGCGTTAGCGAATGTAGCACAATCCAATGTGGCGTACATCCGGTGGATGAAAACACAGTCGTGTTCCTCTTATAGCGCCGCGTGACGACATATTAGTCCACTCCACTCGCCAACTAGTTCCACATCAACCAGTTCTGATGAAACGGCGTAGGTCGAGGACGTCATAAACTGAGGACCCCCTGTATTGACTGTAGTACCTGGGGGAGGAGCTTATCCCTCCTGTTCTCCTCGGGTCGTTCTGACTCCAAATAAAACCTTTTGCTGTCCTATTCTTTTTTGTAAACAAGGCCTGTTTGGCCCTAAATTCCAAAATGAAGGGAAAAATTTATGGTAATGGGTTGGACTGAAGTAAGACTAAAGGTGTAACATAGATCTGATTTACAATTTATACTATATGCTTTAACCCCTTGACACCTATTGTCGCAATTTCATAACATACCACTTTCATTCAGACTGCAGCCTGAATGCATATTCGATACGTACCTCCGAACCTTTTGCAAGCGCTGGTTTCTGGTAGGACTGGTCGGAGTGGGACCTAATTATTATATATCTGTTATTATTTTTATATATCTGTTCTATGTGTAATAGATAAATTAACATCCATCCATCCATTATCTATACACCTCTTAATCCTCACTAGGGTCATGGGGGGGCTGGAGTCTATCCCAGCTGACTCAGGTGAAGGCAGGGGACACCCTAGACAGGTCACCAGTCTGTCACAGGGCTACATACAGAGACAAACAATCACTCTCACATTCACACCTACGGGCAATTTAGAATGATCAATTAACCTCAGCATATTTTTGGACTGTGGGAGGAAGCCGGAGTACCCGGAGAAAACCCACGCATGCACAGAGATAAATTAACAATCTCCACTTATTTTAGCATCAGCTGGAAAGCAAAACGTTTTTTTTTTTTTTTTTATTTAATTAAAATGAATTCAGGCGTCAAGGGGTTAAATAACAGTCAACCAAGGTGGGGTCATTTGTCATTCACCAGTCGAGGAGCACCTGTATTACATGTTTGTTATTAGAACAAGCTGCATCAGTGTAAGGAATAATGCATGCTGTACACAGTTAGTGTTTTGGATTAATCAGTCATCGATTAACAATGCTAGGGATTGTTGCTGAAGTTAACCGATAAAAGTACAAGGTGATCCATGATAGAAAATGTATATTAGCAGTAATACTGGTGGAGGATCTTAAATACTGTAGTAACCAGAGGAGGTGATCATGTAGGCAGAAAGCACTGCAGGAGTTTAACATGACAACAAAGACATCTACATGCCAGAGCTCACCAGTTCAACCTATTATAGCAGCTTATATTAAATGTTTATTATGATACGAAGCTGCATCAGCATGAGGAATAGCACATGCTGTATAGAGAAGATGTTATTGATTAATGATTAACAGTGCTGGGGATTGTTGATTTGAAAAAGCTGCATTCTTAGCTGATCTACCATCAGACTGTAATCATGCTGGTACTCTGTGTCTCCAGCAGTCTGTCGTCTGGCGATCATGTGATTTTTCATGTTTAATGCTGGCAATATTCTGCTGCTAAACTGAAGGATCTTTGACCTCCTGAGCTCTTGAACGCACCGTCAGCGTGTGAGCTGCGAGGCCTTCAGGGTCTGAGCTGTGGCGCCCCCTGCTGGCTGCACCGTTTGGCCTTCAGCAGCTTGTGAGTTGAGGAAAATCCCCTCTGCTGCTGCTGCGAACCGACTCGTTCCAGTTTCTCTTTCTGCAAACTGCCGGTCATGATTTCAGTCGTCTCTGAATCAGCTCCTCTGACCACACCGGAGCCCTCAACGTCTCGTCATGCACAACAGTTCCTCCGTGAGTTCGTGTTCGGCAGGTCTCTTTATCGGTGAGTCCTGATTAATCGGACGTTTTTGCTCTTTCTTAACTGGAAATTGTTTATTGCTTTGTTTTGTTTGTTTTTGTTTTTTTTTTACAGAGGTTTAAATCTTTTCTATCTGACATTCAGTGAGTGATTTGTTGCTTTACAGTTTGTAAATTTCAGTCTTCACACCTGGCTGGTTAGAATTAGGGTCAGCAGAGTTCTCACAAAGATAGAAGTACAGATATGGTTTTGTGCGTGTGTGTGTGTGTGTGTGTGTGTGTGTGTGTGTGTGTGTGTGTGTGTGTGTGTGTGTGTGTGTGTGTGTGTGTGTGTGTGTGTGTGTGTGTGTGTGTGTGTGTGTGTGTGTGTGTGTGTGTTAATGATGCATTGAATGGAAAAGCCCCGAGCATCCCCACAGCTGAGCGCTGACGGGAAGTGACACGTTTCTGTGTTTCTGTGTTTGTGTCGGTGTAGAGGTCACATCTGTGTGTGTTTTAAAGGTCACCTGGGTCAGTTTGTGCCGTTCCAGAGAGCGTTGTTGCTGCACAGTTTACTCCTTTATAGTTTGGGACACAAAATTAAGTTCTGTAGCATGTTTTAGCTGAGTTTTGAGAATTTGATGCGTTTTCATGGGAAAACTTTGTCTTCAGCATCTCCATAAAGAAAACTCCCACAGTCATGATACTTCCCGAGGACACGGTCAGAATAGATTCCAGCAGATCCAAATGAACAGTTGGATCCAGCAGAGGCCAAATTTTTATTTATTGGCCCTTGAAAAAGTGCATGTTTTTCAAAGAAAAGTGGTATTGTGTCCCCAGTAAGTTTCTAAGTGTATATATATGGATGGATCAATATTTCCTTCTGAAAATACAGTCTTTGGTCGTCCAAAAGACGACATATATATCTATCTGTATATATATATATATATATATATATATATATATATATATATATATATATATATATATATATATATATATATATATATATATATGTTTTTATATATATATATATATATGTATATATATATATATATGTGTGTGTGTGTGTGTATACAATGTTTCGTCTAGGATTTTTGTCAGCAGTGGCGACAGGCTCTCCAGGGAGCTGTGACGCATAAACAAATGACACTTGACTGCAGATTTTACAACAACAACCTATTTATTGAATGGCCAGTTAAAAACGGCTTTTTAAAGGCTGAATGAAAAAAAAAACTATTTTAACAAGCTCATCTGAAAATGCAGTCAGCAGTTACATCATGGTGTGTAGATATTAGCTTAATGCTGTCAATAGTTTACTCACTTTAGAAGCACTGAGTTGGTACCAGGCCCAAGTAACTGAAGCTACCGATGCGCTACGTAAGGATAGCTGCCATCGATATTTTGTGAATGTCTATTTAACTTGTAAAATATATCATGAGTTATCTTAAGCTAATAACTTTTCTCCAGTAAGTCGCTGACCTATTTTCCAAGACTTAACTCCTCTGACTCTCTGACCTGCTGCCTGGATGCTTGATGTGACGTCACTTTCAAGGCCGCGCTCTCACGACTAATTAACGTCGTATCAACCTGACCTATAAAAGAGTAGAAACTGAGCAAGATAATTATCTGTAGTTTACCTTAGTACTCGCGAGAACCCGACACAGTGCAGAACTCTGCTGTGAAGGTGGAGACATGCGGCGGTGGAGTATTTATGACATTAAAAAATAAAGAAAGAAATTTGAAGCAGTGGCGGCTAGGATTTAGGAATGGCGGCCCGCCGCTGCTGAATGAATGTAGAGGAAACACTATATATATGGATGATCCATATTTCCTACTAAAAATACAATCTTTGGTTGACATTTCACCAACTTTTGAAGCTCTAACAGTGATTTCAGACATTTTCTTTGCAATTTTTGGACAAATTTTAAGTCAAAATATCTAAAAACTGGAACCTTGTCTTATAATTTTTGCCACACATCAGATTCTACTGATGTTAGAGCCTGAAAAGTTGGCAAAATGTCAACCAGACTACATTTTTAATAGAAATATGGATCCATCCATATATAAACACTTACAGGAACTTACTGGAGACACAAAATCACTCACTTTTTTGCACATCTTACCAATTTCAAGAGCCAATAATTAAAAAAAAGGTCTCTCCTGTATCGATTGACTCATTTGGATCTGATAGAAACTGTTCTGTCTCTGTCTTCACCAAATCTCTTGGCAGTGGAAGTTTTATTTCTGGACATAATAAACCCTGAAAATAGCTTCCCAGGTTACCTTGGAACAAAAATCCCAGGGTCTGAAAACAAATGAAATTCTTGTAATTGACTCTGTCAGTTATAAGCCACGCCCCTCTGCTGGACATCACTGAGCATGTGCAGATGAAAGTCAGACGCTTGAAGAGTCTCTTGTTTGTCTCGTTGCCTGTCCTCAGGTCATGTCAGCGGGGAGGAGTGCTGACGGGAGGGAGGTGCAGATTCCCCTCCAGCAGGTGGCGCCCTCCCTTATCCCGCCCCTCTCAGCAGCCCCTCCCATCACCCCGCCCTCTCACCGCCCAGCCAATCCCTGGCCTCTGATCGAGTCCGCAGCCCAACAAGGTAAACGCCCCAAACACGTGTCAGAGTAAAGAGTCTGTCATCGCGGCGCCGATCCTGCAGGTGTTCAGGTGACTGACCACAGGTGTCCTCGTTCTGCCCAGGTGTGCCTGCAGGTTTCCTGCCTCTGCATGGAGGATTCAGAGATCATTTTGTAGAAACTCCAGAAGCCAAATACTGCTGCGAGGCCTGCAGGCTGGTCCTGTGTCAGCCCCGGCAGACCGAGTGTGGCCACCGCTTCTGTCAGAGCTGCATCAACGACATCCTCAGGTGAGTCGCAGGCACACAGACGACTCAGTGAGCGAGTCTTCTGCTGCACATAAGACGCTTCATCTCTTACTGCTTCCTTGTGATGGGTGGTATTACAGGGTTTCTGCAGGGCATTAAAAAGCATTAATAGTCATTAAATTGATTTTGTGAAAATTAAGGCCTTAAATGGCATTAAAAATCATTAAATTTGATTCTCAGTGGCATTAAAAATTCCTTCTGACATTTTCAAGAAAAATAGTTGATAGTAATAATATGTAATTATAGACTGTGATTCATCAGATATGTGCATCTGTGTAAACATGCCGAAGCATTGCTGTAATTGTTCTGGCCGGTCAGTACCAGCAGGCTGGACCAGGTGCAGGAGAGCTTGGAAATGGGGAAATGCAAATTCCAGCAAAAACGGCTTGAAAACGTGGAATTCAGAGAATGACTGCAGCCTATTGGTGGTCAGGGGTGGTTCTGGATTCAGAAATAGTGAAATGTAGGGACAGTTTTCATATAAAAGTCATATTTACAAAAAAAATCAAACCCGTGTAATTAAAGTTTTTACAGTCTAGCATTAAAATGGCATTAAAAAGCATTAAATTTGACTGGCTGATTTCTGCAGAAAGCCTGTATTAAGCTACTCTCAGACTGAATGAACCTACTGTGAGCCTCACCTGTGTGGGGCAGCTGCCAGCACTTTCTCTCTACAGTTTACCTTTAATAATGGCTATCAGTAATACAGTATTTGATTTTATTTTTTTCATTATAAATCAGGAGATTTTCATTTACCCTCATCCAGAGTGGGAGACAGAGAAATGAAATAAACTCTGCCTTCACCTTCTGCTAACTTATTAAATTTTATTTACATCGCTCCAATTCACACATCAGTCGCCTCAGAGCTCTTCACAGAGCGAAGACACGACCTTACAGTGTTATACTGCAGATGGAAACCCAATGATTCTCTCAGTGAAGTGAAGTGGTTGGCAGAGTATTATTATAGCCGGCGTGGTTTCTCTGCTCTGACCGTATAGCACCTATGTAGCCTTTCTTGAGTGTTGTACAGATTCTGGCCCTGAGACTGTAGTGAAATGTGTCGCTTATGTAATGTTACTGGTACGATGCTACTATCAGATGTTTTTACTGTCGGTTTTTGGTCAAAAAACTGTGACCAAAAGGCTTCATACTGAAGCTCTCCAGCTGCTGCAGTGACTTTTAGGTTGTCGCTGTGATTTTTATCAAATCATATTCACTTATTTAGCACGTTCTAAACAGCTGGAGTTGACCAAAGTGCTGTATTTGTTATTAAACATGCAGCACCAAAATAATGTGCAAAACATCATGGCAGGATAAAACTAGTAAAATCTGAATTTAAAATAACATTTAATAAAATACTAAAACACACAAAACAGGATTGCAGCTGGTGAGATCAATTTCTGAAAGCCAATGAAAACATGTTCGTCTTGAGGTTTTTCTTGAAAATATCAGTGGAAGAGGCATATCTGACTGAAAAAGGAAGGCTGTTTGTAGACTGCTGTGTGTCTAGTACTCCCAGTATGTAAATCAGAAGATGGAGGATGCAGTTCTTCCTCCGAGCAGCAGGTGTCGCCATGTTTATGATCAGCAAAAATCTCTAACTTTATGTTTTCTTCTCCTGCAGCCATCAGAACCCGATGTGTCCAGCTGACAGGGAGCCTCTGTTTAAAGACAAGGTGGGCAGGAAGTGACGTCACAGAGGACATCAATATTGATCATTATTGATTATTGAGCAGTTATCAATGATCTTTCTGTGTTTTTTTTTAATTTGTTTCAGATCTTCAGAGACGTTTGCTGCCATCGGGAGATCATGGCGCTGAAGGTTTACTGTCGCAGCGAAGCAAACGGCTGTCAGGAGCAGATGAGTCTGCAGCAGATACCTGTGAGTGCTGATACACTCTTACCATGGCAACAGAGAGTCCTGCTGTGTAAGTGACATCACTGGAAAACACCACCTGTCTCACCTGTGTCTCTGCAGGACCACCTGAACGTGTGTCCGTTCTTTGAGGTTCCCTGTCCGCTCGGTAAATGTAAGGAGCGAATGATGAGAAAGGAGATTCCCGACCACCTGAGCTGGAAGTGTAAACACAGAGAGACCACCTGCGAGTTCTGCGCTACCAAGATGCCCTTGACTGACCTGCAGGTAACCTTTGACACCACTGCTAACATCACTGCTGACTGACCAACAGGTAGAAAAACACCTGAGTTTACTAGTAGCGGAGGACTAGCATCTGAGTTAACAGGAATGGCCCTTGTGTCAAGGGTAATCGAGCTCCCATCCAGTAAGGACTATTGCCAGAGCTAAAAGGACTTGCATCAGGTAAGACCACTAGCGTTGAGGGTAGGAGGACTAGCATCAGGGATGATAGGACTTGTCTAAGTGGTAACAGGACTAGCATTAGAGGTAAGACAACTACATCCAAACGTCTGAGGACTAGGGACAGAGGTTATAGGACAAGCATCAAGAGTAATGGAATTAACATCAGACGTAAGAAGACTAATGTCATGGTAAAAGGATTAGTTTCAGAGTTTGGACTATTAGCGTCATGGGTAATTGGACTATCATAAGACCTAAGAGGACTAATATCAGAGGTAAGTAGACTAGTTTCAGAGTTTGGAACATTAGCGTTAGAGGTAATAGGACAAGCATCAGAATTATTATGACTACTTTTGGAGGTCTAATTACTTGTGTCAAAGGTAAGCGGACTAGTTTCAGAGTTTGGAAGACTAGCATAATTTGTAAGAGGACTAGTGTCAGAGGTAATAAGACTAGTTTCAAAGGTTAAGGACTCGCATCGGAGGTAATAGGAGTAACACTAGACGTTACACAATTATCATGAGGGCCAAGAGGACTAGTTTCAGAGCTAGTAGGATTAGCATTAGGAAGAAGAGGGGTAGTGTTAGGGATAGGAGGACTGGTGTCAGAATTTGGGAGACTAATGTAAGAGGTAAGACAACTAGTATCAGGGGTAAGAGGACTGGTGTCAAAAGTAACAGGACTATTGTCATGGATAAGAGGACAAAAGTCAGAGGTCTGAGGACTAGCTTTAGAGGTATGAAGGTATAAAGACAAGACTAGTTTCAGAGGTGATTGGACTAGCAACTTGTGACTACCCTAAGAAGTCTGAAGACTGGCGTCAGTGGTTAGAGCACTACTGTCTGGGGTGTGAAGACTAGATGATGTTTGCTGAGCTCTAGATGACCACTAGGACAGATCCTACAGCCTGGTTGAGTTTTGGGGGAGAATGTTTACATCTCGGAGGTCTTTGCTGTTCAGAGACTGAACCATTTCAGAGGACTGACCTGAGAACAGGAAACAGACTTCGACTGATGTTGACGCTGAATTGGAGCTGCTGAGTTTGTGTGTGTCAGTAAAATTTCATTACTGAGTTACGAAGTTTTCCCCCAAATTGTTTTCAGAAACACAAAGAGACAGTTTGTCCAGCGTTTCCAGTGTCGTGTCCCAACCACTGTTCGTTCTCCTCCCTGCCCCGGAGCGAGGTACTGTCCCGAATACTGCTCATGATTCAGTAACATCACACTGTTAGTATTGATTTTATCGCCTTATCAAATTGATTGAGTTGTTGTTTCAGCTGTCGAGCCACCAGCACGACTGTCCCAAAGCTCAGGTCAGCTGTCAGTTCCACCGCTATGGCTGCACATTCAAGGTGACTCCTCACATCCTCTGCTCATTCTCCTCAGTGCACATCTACTAATGTGTACATGCTACGTGTACTGCTTATGCACTGCTGTGTTTATGTCATGCTGCATGTACTTTCTGTGCTGCGTTTTAGGGTTTGAACCAGGACATGAGGCAACATGAGTCCACCTTCGCAGCTGAACACCTGAGAATGATGGCCAATAGGAACTGCTCGTTAGAGAACAAGGTAACCACAGGATCATTCCTCACAACATCACATATTTAGAAGAATTTCTGCTTAAGCATCTCTGATTTTTCAATTCAATTCAATTGTATTTATATAGTGCCAATTACAGTCAAATTGTCTCAAGACGCTTTACAGAACCCATATGCCTGACCCCTAGAGCAAGCCAAATTTGCCTGAAAATTTTCTGGCACAAGATATGGATATTAATAAAGATATTTATTAAATTTTAGCTTGATATATGAAATACTTTCTTAGATACTGATTTTAAAAACTGCCCGTCAACCCACTTTAAACACATTTTTCCTCACATTTAAATTTGAGTGTATTTGAACAACAAAATCTCATGAATTATTAAAGATACAAATTTCCCTTTTATTTCTTATTATGTCATTGATTCAGAATATGTAATAATGACAAGTAATCTCTGATTATAGGTGAGTTGAAATGTGAAGAAAATTTTAAAGTATATTTATGCAAACTGTTGAAAAGTTCACATTTAAGCACCTTTTCCCATAAGTATATGAATTCATGAAGTATTCTGTTGCTTTAGCCTACAAAATGTGGTCAGAAAGCATAAAATGTGTCCATATTATCTCAGAATATTTTGTTTTAATGGTAGAACTTGTCATACTTCGTAAATCAGTTATGAAAATTGAATAAAAATTACTTTTTTAAATTTCATTTTTGTGACCAAGTATTTGATATTTAAAGAAATTCTATGTTTAGTTTTGTATTATTGTGACCTGCAGCTACATGTGGTTCAGAAAATATCATAGCTGACTTCTGCATGATCAGTAGTTTTGTTGATGAGCTCAAAGATGGAACTTTTCATGACTTTTCTTTTTTACCGTATTTCAACTCACTTGTAATCAGAGATTTTTGGATCTACTGCTTCGATGTTGTAGATTGTGAATCAATGATATGATGAGAAATAACAGTGAAATTTTCAGGTTTTTATCCTTAACAGTTCCTCAGATATTGTTGTTCAAACAGCCTCAAATTTCAGTGTGTTAAAAAACCTGCTGAAGTTCCACAGATTACATACTACATTTCAGCAGTTTATGGTGAAAAAGTTTAAAGTTAATCAGAGATGGTGGAGCAGAAGGAACCTGATGGAATAAACCCATAGCAACCAGACGGATTCAAACACAGCATCGTACCAAAGCGATGCGGTTAATGTTTGAAGGTCTGGTGTGAGTTTTCCTGAGTGAAGTTTGTGTTTCCAGATGGAGGATGTGAAAGGTGAGCTGATGGAGAGGTACAAGGTGCTTCCTGCTCTCAGCAGCCGACTGTCCGAACTGGAGAACCAGAACGAGGAGCTGCGAGAAAAGAACCGGCAGATGGAGCAGAAACTGGCCACCATGCAGGTACTGTGGATTAAAGTTACATTAAATGTGGAAAAGAGTTCCACATGCACCATTTAAACAATCGTAAACAGTCTCACAGCCTCTTTGTTCTCCATACATGCAGTACCGTGAACAAGTATTTGCCCCCCCTCCAGAAATCCTCTAATTTTGCATATTTGTCATACTTAAATGTTCCAGAAGATCAAACTAATATTTATATTTGTTGAATATTAGACAGAGATAACCCACAAAACACAAAATGCCATTTTTAAATTGTGGTTTAATGAACAATTGTTGGAAGCCTGTGAAAAAGTAATTGCCCCCCTGAACAACAACTGCAGTTAAAGGTTTGTTCCAGCTTGTGATCATCTTTTCCATCACCATGGATGAATGTCGGTCCACTCTTCTCTGCAGAATAGTTTGAATTCAGTCACATCATCAACTTCCCTCAGGATTAATAAAGTATCCATCCATCCATCCATCCATCCATCCATCCATCCATCCATCCATCCATCCATCCATCCACCCATCCACGGTTTAGGAGAATTAACTGCGATTACTTTTCCACATTATTCAATTCAATTCAATTTTCAATTCAATTTTATTTATATAGCACCAATTACAGTCAAATTGTCTGGAGACGCTTTACAGAACCCATATGCCTGAACCCCAGAGCAGCCAAAAGGTGACAGTGGCAGGAAAACACCCTTTTAACAGGGAAAAAAAACCTGGAGCAGAACCCGGCTCTAATGTGGGGGAACCATCTGCTGCTGGCCGGGCGGGTTGAGAAGGACAGAAGAAGTAGAGAGGTAGAGATAGAGGTATAGATAGAGGGGTAGAGATGGAGGGGAAGAGGGATAGAGGTAGAGGGATAGAGGTAGAGAGGTGGGGGGTTCACATAGGGTGAGATGGGCTGGACAGCATTTTTCCTTCAAAAAATCTTAAATCATTATCTTAAGAACTGCATTTTGTGTTTTCTTAGGTTAACTTTGTCTTGTTTTAAAATTAATTGGATGAGTTGGAACATTTAAACATTGTAAATATGCAGAAGTAGGAGATTTCTGTAGGGGGGCAAATACTTTACAATACTGTGTTTCATTTCTTCCCCTCAGAACACAAGATATCTAAGATCATAAATGGGGACAGTAACAAAAACTGAATTGAACTCAAAATGGATTATGAATTAAAATTGGTCTTCTTAAAGGTGCACTTTTTGTCCCAACTGCCACTCACTGAATCTAGTAAAAGGATAGAACAACTAAAATTGTGACCCAAAACACAACTAATGTGGGAGTTACTAGTTTTGTTAAGGGTTGTTTGAAAAAAGAAAAGGAATGAACCTCTTGTTTCAGACAAACTCAGACTCAGATTCCCAAAGAAAGTCTGCTGATGATGTTGAACCTTCCCCAACTGAGATGACAGTCAAAACCCTTTATATCGTCTCCCAGCCAGGCTGATCCCCAACAGCTGAGTTCTACTATACAGGTGCAGCTGACCTACCTGATGAGCTGTGACCAGGTTCTTGTTCAAGAAGAAAGAAAACAGCTTTTCATATCTGTCCATGACTACTGACTGATCTGACTCTGTATGAAGGTGCTTCTAAACCTTCAGGTCCATCGCTTCCTCCTTCCGTCCCAAACAGTCGTTCTCATCTCTTCCCACAGAAACTAATGAGCTCTCACTCAGAGAAGCTGCTGGAGGTGGAGCTGGAGCTTCGTTCCCTCCGTCTGCTCAGAGACGAGGTGGAGAACCTGCGAGGAACCCTGGAGAACGTCCGGACGAGGCTCAGCGCCCTGGAACAAGGAGGACGCAGCGGAAGTGGATCCACGACACACACTCTGGGTCAGAACTCACAGCTCAGAACTCTTAAATGATAAAACCAACACAGTGAACTCTAAGCTGCTTTCCTATCAGTGCGTTCTAAATAGCAAGTCTTTCTTCACCATGTCAGACACTCGGAGGTTATGTGTCCGCAGGGACGCTTTTCTTGCATTTTTTTTTTACAAAAAAAGTTCAGCGAAAAGTATTTCTGAAAGAATTTGACTTCATTTTAGATGGCTGGTTTATGCGTTTTACCAAAGTTTTGTTAGAGGTCAGACCTCTGCTCCCCGCGCCGAATTTGCATAAAGTAGAAATCAAGACTACTTGATGCAACTGAGCTGTAGTCAACTCAGGGGAGACGCGCCGCAACATCGAAAAACACCACTACCAGCATGAAACACAGTGCTTTTCAAAAAGACAATGAGATGCGGCATCTTGTTAGAAAGATGTGGAATATCATCATTGTTCCATAAGTTGACAAAGCAGCACTTCAGGTTAAAACTCCAAACCCAAGTAGCTATTTCTGGTCCAAGTTGTGTAACATTAGTGGGAGCAGAACCTGAAACTCTGAACACATGGGAGTTATTTCATCCCGGATCGTCAGTGACCTTCTGCTCAAGCGTCCCTGATCTGCTTGAAACATTTTTTAATCATAAACTATAGATATTTAAAACAACATCAGTGAAATTTTAATTTCTCAACCATTTTCAGAGATATTTTTTTAAAATTTCTGCGGTGATCCACTCAGCAGGTTTTTTCTTACATTAAAACTTGAGGCTGTTTGAACAACGATATCTCTGAAACCTTTATCGATTGAAAACCTGATATTTTCTCAGTTATTTCTTATCCTGTCAATTATTCAGAATTTACAATGTTGGACAAGTAGATCGAATAATCTCTGATTATGGGTGAAGTGAAACATGAAGAACATTTTTAGCCATCATGAAAAGTCCTATCTTTGAGCTCATGTTAATGCAGAAGTCAACTAGTGATATTTACCAAACCAAATGTATCTTATTGTCACAATAATACAAAACTAAACAAGTAGAATACTTGGAATCTGAAATACTTGGTCACAAAAATAGGAAAATAATAATTTTGATAAAATTTTTATAATCGATTGAGCAGGTTTGACCAGTTGCAACAACTTTTCCTGAGATTTTGTCATTCAAACAGCCTCAGGTTTAAATGTGCAACAAAAACCTGTTGAAAATTTATCTTCATAAAAATCCACATTTTCTGCCATAAAAATTCAGGCAAATCAGAGATGGTGGAGCAGAAATCTTTTAATAATATGTGACGATATGTAATAAATGAACAATACGTAGAAGAACTGATCACTATCAGATGATCAACAGAAGAGGTGTAGAGATACTGATCAGTAATCAATAACTGATGAATTCCTGCCTCTTTGCAGCCTCCCTGGAGAATCAGCTCAGTCGCCACGACGACATGCTGAGCGTCCACGAGATCCGATTGGCCGACATGGACCTGCGCTTCCAGGTGCTGGAGACGGCGAGCTACAACGGGACTCTAATCTGGAAGATCCGCGACTACAAGAGACGGAAACAGGACGCCGTGGCGGCCAAGACGCTGTCGCTGTACTCGCAGCCGTTTTACACCGGATACTTCGGCTACAAGATGTGCGCTCGAGTTTACCTGAATGGAGACGGGATGGGCAAGGGCACGCACCTGTCGCTGTTCTTTGTGGTGATGAGGGGCGAGTACGACGCCCTGCTGCCCTGGCCCTTCAAACAGAAGGTACTGCTTTACCTTTACCTGCCTGTTGTACTGAGGGCTGCAGCTATCCATTACTTTAGTCATCGAGTGTACATATATAATATAGTGCAGGGGTATTGTGCATATATAGTATAGGGTTAGGGTTAGTACAGTACCGGTTATTACAACTGTATTCATTTAGTCTCCAGAAATTTTAGTAATGGAATTACTGGAGGAATGGTTTCAGCCCTAGTCGTAGGTGAGTTTCCTGCAGAAACACGGAGCTTTGTGATGTTGAGGAGCTGATCTGTCCGTCTGTCTGTCAGGTGACTCTGATGCTGATGGACCAGGGCTCCTCCAGGAAACACCTGGGCGACGCCTTCAAGCCTGATCCCAACAGCAGCAGCTTCAGACGTCCCAGCGCAGAGATGAACATCGCCTCCGGCTGTCCTCTGTTTGTGTCTCAGAGCGTCCTGGAGGCCGGCAGCTACATCAAAGATGACACCATCTTCATCAAGGTGAGGCCGCTTGAGTCAGAACCAGCGGAGCTCCTCACCATCAGCTGATTCATTATAAACAATAACTTTACTATAATTAGTGAAGCAAAGTTCTACTTTCAGACTGTGAATATTTCCAGAGTTCCAGGTCCTTGAAGTCCATAAAGGAGAACATCCCCTGGAGAAAGTTCTAGAGTAGAACTACTGACAACTTGTCAGTAGGTCTACTCTAGAACTTTCTCCAGGGGATGTTCTCCTTTCCTGCTTCCAGTCTTGAAGTTTAGTCTCATTGAGAACAGTCCAGGTCCTTCAAGTCCATATAGGTGGATCCAGATCTATCACTTTTTAATGGACTTTTTCCATCATGTCTGAGCCTCACAACTTCATCAGTCCAGCAGATGGACACATGATATTCAGGAGGAGAAACACATCTAAGTTCCGGTAAAAACTTATCATTAATGAAGTTACTGCAGATGAAGGATCAGCTGACTGTGAGGAGGTTCGGGGGAACTTTTCTCAGCAGTATCTCTTTAAAAAGGTTGATTCTCAGTCTTTGTTTTTTTGAGTCATTCTGGACTCGTGAAGTCATTCTGAAGGCATTTAACCGTTCTTTGTGTTGACTGGTCTGTTTGTCAGGTTACCGTGGATACCTCTGACCTTCCTGACCCGTGATGTCATGATCATGCTGACCTCTGACCTCAGCTGGTCTGAGAATAGCTTGCCAGTCCACGTCCAGCAGAGCAAAGGATGATGGGAAGGATCAGTGATGGTGGAGGCTCGTCTGGCTGAAGCGACGGCGACACAACAGTAGAAGAGCAGACTGACGGGAAGCAGCCAATCAGAGTGAACTTTACCAAGACCGGAGGGTGCATCATCATCCGATTGGCTGGTGGACTACAGAACTCTGTGTGTGTGTGCGTGCATGTGTGAGTGTGTGTGAATGGATCAGTGTTGCTATGATGTCACCATAGTGACATCACTCAGAGCCAACATGGCCGCCACAGTGAGGACGTTGTTGCTGCTCATTACTGATGCTGTGCATCGAGCTTTACTTACTGTTTATTACCCGTTTACCGAGGCATGCTGGGAATTCCACCACAGCCACAGAGGAGCTCAGAAGACCAGTACAGACCATTACAGACCACCAGGACCCAGTAAAAACCAGTAAAGAGCAGTATGACTTAAAACCAGTCAAATCCAGTTGAAACCATTTCTAGAGACAACAAAGTGAACCTGTTAAAGAACCCAGTAGACACCACACAAGACCAGCCTGTTCCAGTATAAACCAGTAGAGACCAGTAAGACACAGAACAAACCACACAAGACCAGCTAGATTCTGTACAAACTACACAATACCAGCTAAACCAGTTTACACCAGTGAAAGCTAGTTAGACACAAGATGAACCAGTAAGGAGCAGTTATACCTACTGTAAACCATTAGAAACCATATAAGAGTGGTACAGATCAGTAACATTCAGCAGAAACAGTTTTCAGAAGAATCAGCTGAAGTAAAGTGACAGTTGATGGGTTATCAGTTCCCACCGATTATTGATTGTGTTTGTGAAGTTTAACGTGACTCTGTTTGTGTCATTTGTCAGGAGAATCTGCTGTTCCAAAGCCAGCCTTCACTGTTTGTGTTAACTCAGTCAACGAGTTCAACTAGTTCCTGTCACACTGACTAGCTTCTGCCAGGTTAACTAGTTTCTGTCAGACTGACTAGTTTCACTCCCAATAACTTGTTTATGTGAGACTAACTAGTTTCTGTCAACCAGATTAACTAGCTTAGTCTGACTAGTTTCTGTCAGGCTAGCTAGTTTATATGAGAGTAACTGGTTTCAAACTGGTTAGTGGTAGTAAACTATAGTTAATAATTTACTAGCAGCTGTAAGTCCTCATGCTAAACTGTTGGGTTAGGTAAGATTAAGTTGGTTGGTTGACTTTTAAACAGGTCAGAAATGACCAGAGTAGTTTAGCACCAGTTTGTGGTGTTAACCTGTTTAACAGCTAGTTAACGTTGACTATTTGAAGTGACAGTTTGACAGTCCATCCTCAGACTGGATCACAGTTGAGCCTGATAAAGGAGTTTTCTGTGTTTAAGTGAAGGACTAGTTAAGGCTTGAAAGGTGACCATTGACCACTGACAGGAAGGCTGCAAGTCTCCCGGTTAACGGACCTGATGTCCTGACGTGAACAAATCCAGACGAAACAGACGTAGAGAGACAGAACCAGCAGCACAGCACAGTCCAGTCCAGCTCCTCTGTGGCCTCGGTGAGTTTTTCAGTGTTGACACAATTTGTCCGACTCGTTCGATTCATTTGCACAGTTTGAATGTTTCAATGTACAAATAAAAAACTGACAGAAAACATTGTTTTAGTTTATTTTCCAAGAACAGAAAGGTTCCCCTTAATTTGCACATGTAAAGTTTTACTGTCAATATTTCCAGAGTTCCAGGTCCTTGAAGTCCATAGAGGTGGGTCCAGATTTATCACTTTTTAATGGACTTTTTCCATCATTTCTGAGCCTCAGAACTTCATCAGTACAGCAGATAGAACCATGACACTTAAGGTAAAAAAAAATGGCACCGGATCAGTTTTACATCCATCCAGATGTCACAGTGTGAACGCTGAATCTGTTTTTTGTTATTTTTTAAACTAACTTTAAGCATCAGTATTATAGGATGTATCAGACTGAACAGTTTAATTTATGTGACACAGAGTCATGGAAACAATCATTGGTACCCTGGATGTGTGTCTGTGGATAATCCACACACATTCGCTGCTCGGATCCGAACTATGACATTTTGGTGATGCTTCGGATGACATACTAAATTATGACATTTTTGCAAGATTTCAGACGACATACTAAACTATGATATTTTAGTGATTTTTTTTGGACGACATACTAAATGTTGCTGCGTGACTCTACATGACCACAATGTACATTGTACAAGTTCAAAATGAATTCAGATGTCTGACAATGCCACCCTGGGAATTTCACCCAGAGAATTATTCTCCTTTAACACTTTGAAGCACACAAGTTCGTTTACTCTTGAGGCTTGAGACGTGGTTCCAAATTAAAACAACTTATTACAACTTTAAAAAAAAAAAACATTAAAACAGATTAACACCAGTCACACTAGGGGCCAAAGGAAAAGAAACAAAAGAAATCTAATCAGTTGCTGGCCGCCAGGTAGATGGGGCCAGTGAAGGTGAAGGAAGTACCCCAAAATAATATAAAAACACCCCAAGCACATGTGACATACACTCTGGATGTGAACCAATTCCCAGGGACCACAGCACACAGGAGGAGGGGGACGCCACCACCCGGACACCAGCACCACCACCACCAGCTGTCAGCAACTGAGAAGGAAACAAAAACAAATTACTGGGGGAAAAGAGCAATTAATCCCATTAATTATACCAATGAAACAAAATATACTAAATGGGAGGGGTTCAAGTTAGACTATATAAATCATACAAAACACTAAATGCTCCAAACAAACAAAATAAACAGAAACAATAAATCAATTAAAAAAAATAATCCAAATCAAACAATATATTTCTCAATCATACAATAAAATGAAACTCGTTGGTGCATGCGGGACATATATGCAGAGCACAACCAATGATTAGAACTCAGTCTGCAGTCGGCAAAGCAGAGGTTCACACAGCAGAGACAAAGCTGCAGGAGACAAAGAAGCCGCCGGAGACAAAGCGGCAGGAGACAAAACAGAAGCGGCCCCAGTTTGGCTGACATCAGCAGAACGCACGAGCACCCAGGCCTGCTGTCAGTTGCGGTAAGTACACACACACACACACACACACACACACACACGAGGAAGGAGGACGAGCGTCCATGCAGCCCGGCACGTTTCCACATGCAGCCAGGAGCGGGTGACGTGCACACACACACGCACACACACACAATCACGAAGTGCTCCAAACGGGGACACCAGTGCCTCTGTCGCGCGGAAGTGACGCAGCTGTGAGCAGAGGAAGAAGAAGGGGAGGGACCGCAGCTGAAATACTCGGTCCCTCTTCAGTGATGGGTCACCAGACACACACATTAATGCTGCCACATAAACTATGACGTTTTGGTGACATTTCGGACGATGTACTAAACTAGGAAATTTTACAAAACTATGATTTTTTTTGCAAGATTTCGGACAACAAACTAAACTATGACGTTTTGGTAACGTTTTGGAAGACATGCTAAAATATGACTTTTTAAAAGATTTTGGATGACATACGAAACTATGACGTTTTTTGTCAATTTTCAGACGACATACTATATACTATGGTGGTTTTTTTGCGCCAAAATTCATGATGATTTTTTTTTCAAAGAAAACCTTTCTGGAGTGTTTTTCACAGCCTCCTTTACATTATTTCATCATATGGCACGTTTTTACAACATGTTTGAAAAATGGCATTTTTTTTCGACATAGTATAGTAAGGCGTTTTTTTTGCGCCAAAATTCATGATGATTTTTTTTTCAAAGAAAACCTTTCTGGAGTGTTTTCACAGCCTCCTTTACACTATTTCATCATATGGCACGTTTTTACAACATGTTGAAAAATGG
Source organism: Amphiprion ocellaris (assembly GCF_022539595.1). Classification (NCBI taxonomy): domain Eukaryota; kingdom Metazoa; phylum Chordata; class Actinopteri; family Pomacentridae; genus Amphiprion; species Amphiprion ocellaris. The sequence continues at coordinate 30,792,908 of NC_072785.1, read as the reverse complement.
CATTTTTTTTCGACATAGTATAGTAAGGCGTTTTTTTTGCGCCAAAATTCATGATGATGTTTTTTTTCAAAGAAAACCTTTCTGGAGTGTTTTTCACGGCCTCCTTTACAGTATTTCATCATATGGCACGTTTTTACAACATGTTTGAAAAATGGCTTTTTTTTCGACATAGTATAGTAAGGTGTTTTTTTTTTTTGCGCCAAAATTCATGATGATTTTTTTTTCAAAGAAAACCTTTCTGGAGTGTTTTTCATGGCCTCCTTTACATTATTTCATCATATGGCATGTTTTTACAACATGTTTGAAAAATGGCATTTTTTTCGACATAGTATAGTAAGGCGTTTTTTTTGCGCCAAAATTCATGATGATTTTCTTTTCAAAGAAAACCTTTCTGGAGTGTTTTTCACGGCTTCCTTTACATTATTTCATCATATGGCACGTTTTTACAACATGTTTGAAAAATGGCATTTTTTTTCGACATAGTATAGTAAGGCGTTTTTTTTGCGCCAAAATTCATGATGATTTTTTTTTCAAAGAAAACCTTTCTGGAGTGTTTTCACAGCCTCCTTTACACTATTTCATCATATGGCACGTTTTTACAACATGTTGAAAAATGGCATTTTTTTTTCGACATAGTATAGTAAGGCGTTTTTTTTGCGCCAAAATTCATGATGATGTTTTTTTCAAAGAAAACCTTTCTGGAGTGTTTTTCACGGCCTCCTTTACAGTATTTCATCATATGGCACGTTTTTACAACATGTTTGAAAAATGGCTTTTTTTTCGACATAGTATAGTAAGGTGTTTTTTTTTTTGCGCCAAAATTCATGATGATTTTTTTTTTCAAAGAAAACCTTTCTGGAGTGTTTTTCATGGCCTCCTTTACATTATTTCATCATATGGCATGTTTTTACAACATGTTTGAAAAATGCATTTTTTTCGACATAGTATAGTAAGGCGTTTTTTTTGCGCCAAAATTCATGATGATTTTCTTTTCAAAGAAAACCTTTCTGGAGTGTTTTTCACGGCTTCCTTTACATTATTTCATCATATGGCACGTTTTTACAACATGTTTGAAAAATGGCATTTTTTTCGACATAGTATAGTAAGGCGTTTTTTTTGCGCCAAAATTCATGATGATTTTTTTTTCAAAGAAAACCTTTCTGGAGTGTTTTTCATGGCCTCCTTTACATTATTTCATCATATGGCACGTTTTTACAACATGTTTGAAAAATGGCTTTTTTTTTCGACATAGTATAGTAAGGCGTTTTTTTTGCGCCAAAATTCATGATGATTTTTTTTTCAAAGAAAACCTTTCTGGAGTGTTTTCACAGCCTCCTTTACACTATTTCATCATATGGCACGTTTTTACAACATGTTGAAAAATCGCGGGTTTTTTTCGACATAGTATAGTAAGGCGTTTTTTTTGCGCCAAAATTCATGATGATGTTTTTTTCAAAGAAAACCTTTCTGGAGTGTTTTTCACGGCCTCCTTTACATTATTTCATCATATGGCACGTTTTTACAACATGTTTGAAAAATGGCTTTTTTTTTCAACATAGTATAGTAAGGCCTTTTTTTTTTGCGCCAAAATTCATGATGATTTTTTTTTCACAGAAAACCTTTCTGGAGTGTTTTTCACGGCTTCCTTTACATTATTTCATCATATGGCACGTTTTTACAACATGTTTGAAAAATGGCTTTTTTTTCGACATAGTATAGTAAGGCGTTTTTTTTGCGCCAAAATTCATGATGATTTTTTTTCAAAGAAAACCTTTCTGGAGTGTTTTTCACGGCCTCCTTTACATTATTTCATCATATGGCACGTTTTTACAACATGTTTGAAAAATGGCTTTTTTTTCGACATAGTATAGTAAGGCTTTTTTTTGCGCCAAAATTCATGATGATTTTTTTTTCAAAGAAAACCTTTCTGGAGTGTTTTTCACGAGCCTCCTTTAACTATTTCATCATATGGCACTTTTTACAACATGTTGAAAAATCGCGGGTTTTTTCGACATAGTATAATAAGGCGTTTTTTTTGCGCTAAATTCATGAAGAGTTGTTTTTTTTCAAAGAAAACCTTTCTGGAGTGTTTTTCACGCCCTCCTTTACATTATTTCATCATATGGCACGTTTTTACAACATGTTTTAAAAATGGCTTTTTTTTTCAACATAGTATAGTAAGGCGTTTTTTTTTTTGCGCCAAAATTCATGATGATTTTTTTTTCAAAGAAAACCTTTCTGGAGTGTTTTTCATGGCCTCCTTTACATTATTTCATCATACGGCACGTTTTTACAACATGTTTGAAAAATGGCTTTTTTTTTCAACATAGTATAGTAAGGCCTTTTTTTTTTGCGCCAAAATTCATGATGATTTTTTTTCAAAGAAAACCTTTCTGGAGTGTTTTTCACGGCCTCCTTTACATTATTTCATCATACGGCACGTTTTTACAACATGTTGAAAAATCGCATTTTTTTTCCGACATAGTATACTATGGCGTTTTTTTTGCGCCAAAATTCATGATGATGTTTTTTTCAAAGAAAACCTTTCTGGAGTGTTTTTCATGGCCTCCTTTACATTATTTCATCATATGGCACGTTTTTACAACATGTTTGAAAAATGGCTTTTTTTTTCACATAGTATAGTAAGGCGTTTTTTTTTTTGCGCCAAAATTCATGATGATGTTTTTTTCAAAGAAAACCTTTCTGGAGTGTTTTTCACGGCTTCCTTTACATTATTTCATCATATGGCACGTTTTTACAACATGTTTGAAAAATGGCATTTTTTTCGACATAGTATAGTAAGGCGTTTTTTTTGCGCCAAAATTCATGATGATTTTCTTTTCAAAGAAAACCTTTCTGGAGTGTTTTTCACGGCTTCCTTTACATTATTTCATCATATGGCACGTTTTTACAACATGTTTGAAAAATGGCTTTTTTTTTCAACATAGTATAGTAAGGCCTTTTTTTTTTGCGCCAAAATTCATGATGATGTTTTTTTCAAAGAAAACCTTTCTGGAGTGTTTTTCATGGCCTCCTTTACATTATTTCATCATACGGCACGTTTTTACAACATGTTTGAAAAATGGCTTTTTTTTTTCAACATAGTATAGTAAGGCGTTTTTTTTTTTGCGCCAAAATTCATGATGATGTTTTTTTCAAAGAAAACCTTTCTGGAGTGTTTTTCACGGCTTCCTTTACATTATTTCATCATATGGCACGTTTTTACAACATGTTTGAAAAATGGCATTTTTTTCGACATAGTATAGTAAGGCGTTTTTTTTGCGCCAAAATTCATGATGATTTTCTTTTCAAAGAAAACCTTTCTGGAGTGTTTTTCACGGCTTCCTTTACATTATTTCATCATATGGCACGTTTTTACAACATGTTTGAAAAATGGCTTTTTTTTTCGACATAGTATAGTAAGGCGTTTTTTTTGCGCCAAAATTCATGATGATTTTTTTTCAAAGAAAACCTTTCTGGAGTGTTTTTCACGGCCTCCTTTACATTATTTCATCATATGGCACGTTTTTACAACATGTTTGAAAAATGGCTTTTTTTTTCGACATAGTATAGTAAGGCGTTTTTTTTGCGCCAAAATTCATGATGATTTTTTTTTCAAAGAAAACCTTTCTGGAGTGTTTTCACAGCCTCCTTTACACTATTTCATCATATGGCACGTTTTTACAACATGTTGAAAAATTGCGGGTTTTTTTCGACATAGTATAGTAAGGCGTTTTTTTTGCGCCAAAATTCATGATGATGTTTTTTTCAAAGAAAACCTTTCTGGAGTGTTTTTCATGGCCTCCTTTACATTATTTCATCATACGGCACGTTTTTACAACATGTTTGAAAAATGGCTTTTTTTTTTCAACATAGTATAGTAAGGCGTTTTTTTTTTTGCGCCAAAATTCATGATGATGTTTTTTTCAAAGAAAACCTTTCTGGAGTGTTTTTCACGGCTTCCTTTACATTATTTCATCATATGGCACGTTTTTACAACATGTTTGAAAAATGGCATTTTTTTCGACATAGTATAGTAAGGCGTTTTTTTTGCGCCAAAATTCATGATGATTTTCTTTTCAAAGAAAACCTTTCTGGAGTGTTTTTCACGGCTTCCTTTACATTATTTCATCATATGGCACGTTTTTACAACATGTTTGAAAAATGGCTTTTTTTTTCGACATAGTATAGTAAGGCGTTTTTTTTGCGCCAAAATTCATGATGATTTTTTTTCAAAGAAAACCTTTCTGGAGTGTTTTTCACGGCCTCCTTTACATTATTTCATCATATGGCACGTTTTTACAACATGTTTGAAAAATGGCTTTTTTTTTCGACATAGTATAGTAAGGCGTTTTTTTTGCGCCAAAATTCATGATGATTTTTTTTTCAAAGAAAACCTTTCTGGAGTGTTTTCACAGCCTCCTTTACACTATTTCATCATATGGCACGTTTTTACAACATGTTGAAAAATTGCGGGTTTTTTTCGACATAGTATAGTAAGGCGTTTTTTTTGCGCCAAAATTCATGATGATGTTTTTTTCAAAGAAAACCTTTCTGGAGTGTTTTTCACGGCCTCCTTTACATTATTTCATCATATGGCACGTTTTTACAACATGTTTGAAAAATGGCTTTTTTTTTCAACATAGTATAGTAAGGCCTTTTTTTTTGCGCCAAAATTCATGATGATTTTTTTTTCAAAGAAAACCTTTCTGGAGTGTTTTTCATGGCCTCCTTTACATTATTTCATCATACGGCACGTTTTTACAACATGTTGAAAAATCGCATTTTTTTTCCGACATAGTATACTATGGCGTTTTTTTTGCGCCAAAATTCATGATGATGTTTTTTTCAAAGAAAACCTTTCTGGAGTGTTTTTCATGGCCTCCTTTACATTATTTCATCATACGGCACGTTTTTACAACATGTTGAAAAATCGCATTTTTTTTCCGACATAGTATACTATGGCGTTTTTTTTGCGCCAAAATTCATGATGATTTTCTTTTCAAAGAAAGCCTTTCTGGAGTGTTTTCACAGCCTCCTTTACATTATTTCATCATATGGCACGTTTTTACAACATGTTGAAAAATCTAATTTTTTTCGACATAGTATAGTAAGGCGTTTTTTTTTTGCGCCAAAATTCATGATGTTTTTTTTTCAAAGAAAACCTTTCTGGAGTGTTTTTCATGGCCTCCTTTACATTATTTCATCATATGGCACGTTTTTACAACATGTTTGAAAAATGGCATTTTTTTCGACATAGTATAGTAAGGCGTTTTTTTTGCGCCAAAATTCATGATGATGTTTTTTTTTTAAAGAAAACCTTTCTGGAGTGTTTTTCACGGCCTCCTTTACACTATTTCATCATATGGCACGTTTTTACAACATGTTGAAAAATCACATTTTTTTTCGGAACGTCAATTTTTGGACGACATAGTAAACTATGACGTTTTTGTCAATTTTCGGACGAAAACTAAACTATGTCGTTTTGGTGACATTTCGGACGACATACTAAACAATGACATTTTTGTGATGTTTTGGACAACATACTAAACTATGACGTTTTGGTTATATTTTCGACAACATATTAAACTACGAAGTTTTTACATGATTTTGGACGTCATACTAAACTATGACATTTTTGCAAGATTTCGGACGACATACTAAACTATGACATGTCGTATATTGTAAAAATAAGTCAAAGGAAAGAGACATACATTGTAGAAATGTAGTAATTGTGGGCTGACTGATTTACTGATTATCAGTATTTTTATTTTTTACTGATAATTTTACCGGTAATAAATACATTTAAAAATGGCGCTACTTTGGCTCTGAACCTTTATCTACCTGTGGTCGCTCTGTCTTCTGGAGTGATTTGATTGGTTATATGTCACGAATAAAACTTCTTTAACTTAACATCTGTAAACAAAACAAAAACGTATCAACAAAGTTTTCTGTTAGAGTTTGTGTTCTTCTAAGTTTGACTCCAAGATTTTAAATACTTTCATTTACTGCAAATGAATATCTACTCCAAATGTCTCACTAATAATCATTATCAGCCTTAAAAACCCACAAAACACCCCTTTATACTCGACCACACTTAGTACAGTCCGGTTCCCCCTTCTATAAATCTGCTTGGAATCTTCCACTTCCTGTTTGTCAAAGTGGCCTTCTACCTGGACAGGTTTTGTTGGAGCTCATGCAACAAACATTTTGGGTAACTGCACTTTAATATGGATGGATGACACTGAATTAGAGTCTGTTTTAATGAGACTGAGTTAAGATGTGTAGCTCTGTCATTAAATAGGAAATTATTTCTCAGAATTCACAGAGGAAAGTCTGAAATGTTTGCTAGGTTAGCATCCCACATGTTCTTTGGCTCAGCTAAAGCTAACTCTCTCCAACTTCTGGATCTCTTGAGTTGCTTGTTGTTAAAATATCTTGCTAGAGGTGCTGAAGCTCAGAAAGTCTGAGATGTTTGTTCAAAATAAGCTCATTCTCAAGTCTTATCTGAACTGTCCTCTTTTGTTTGAACTTTCCCTAAACTTAGGAGTTAATGACAGAGCAGCACATCCAGACTCAGTCTCATTTATGTAGAGATTAAACTTCAGTGTCATTCATTGATGTTAAAGTGCAGTTTTTCAAATGTTTGTTGCACATGCTCCCGACCAAACCAGTCCAGGTGGAAGACGATGTGAAGAGAAAGTTCTAGAGGATGAATATCACACATTTACGTTGGAAATAAATGTCCTTTAATTAGACATTGTCATGGAAAAGTTGGATTTCCCTTTAATGATGTTCAAATCTTTGTTGAGTGTTTTGTTGATGTTGGTTTCTAAATGTTTTCTGACACTCGGCCCCAAAGATTAAAACCTTTTACGGCTCACAAGCTGCAACAATTCACACATTATCAACTATCTTTCTGACTAAACTAAGATAAAAAGTGAAAAACTGCCTGATTCCTGCATCATGAATGTAAATCTTTTTGGTTTTTATGACAGTAAACTGAATATTTTATAAACCAAAACAAGAAATGAATTACTGGAGAAAACAATCAACAGATTAATGGACAAAGAAAATGTGTTTTCCAACACATATGGCTGAATTACTCCAATATTACAAGATACATACAATTTTAATTCAATTTTATTGATATAATGCCAATTACAGGTCAAATTGTCTCAAGACTTCATTTTTATATTTTTTTGTCACATTTAAAATATGACAAAGTAAGAAATTTAAACCTCTTGACTAATCCAATTTATTATTTAGTTTTTAAGAGACTAATTGACAATTAAAACTTTCTCCACTAAAACTAATAAACATGAGGTCAAGTCGAAGGAACAGTTTGAAATACTGCAGTCCCACGACGACAAGAATAAAGTTTCTCAACAAAAACTAACTCTGCTGGTGGATTCCATTAAAGTCCTAATAAATGATAATAAAGTGTGATACTAAAGGTTTGTGGTGCTAAAAATGTCAAAGTAAAGATATCAAGTTGAACATCTGGATGGAGGTTGATAAAAGTTGACCTCCCTTCATTTCTCTGGAGCGACTCCATGGATTTTATGGATGGTGGTTAAAGACCTGCTCTTCTAATCGTCTTCTTTCTAGTCGCTGTAAAAAGTCAGTCCATCCTGGCCGACTTCAACACCTCTTCATGACAACTTGTTCTGCCTCCGACCTGGTGGAAACTCCAGAAACTCGGGAAAACCTGTCGAGACTTGAAGAACTCGTGGAGACTCGAAGAACTCGTGGAGGGGGAAGGTGTGGTGGGTGGTGGTGGGAGGTGGGGGAGTAGAGGGGGGAGGCCGCCACCCACCTCCCCGCCTACTCTCCGCCCTGACTCCACCCAGACTCCACCTTGGCTCCACCCATGTGGTCACTTCAGGAACTACGATGCCAAAGGGACGACGAATTTATTTCTTTGTATCTGATCTATAGCTCAGTGAGTTAAGGACTTGCCTATGGAGCTGCAGGTCGCTGGTTCAAGACCAGACACTGCTTAAGTTTTATCAAAATCCTGACAAAGACAAAGAATGAAAACTACCAGTGGCGGGTCTTGAACCTGCGACCCTCCGCTTGGTAGTCCTCTTCTTATCCTCCTGAGCTACTCGCTCAGATACTAATTCTTTCTTTTTTTGCGCATTTATCATCTATGTTTTGTCGTTTTCAAGTGTTTTTTTTTACTCGAGTCTCGACTCGACCATTTTTCTCAGGAGGTTGGGCTTCAGCCTTTGTTCTGGAGGGTGGAACCCTCAGTTCCAAGACTTTCCAAAGCCTCCAGACCTCCCGAGTCCTCAGGACCTGAGCTTTCACACAGTCTGAGGGCTGAAATTTTCTAAGTCCCACAGTAGTTCTCTGTTAGATTGAACTGTCAGACAGCCCAAGGACTGATATCTTCTAAGTTCCTGAGTAGTTCTCTGTTAGTTTGAACCTTCAGACAGTCTGAGGACTGAAATCTTCAAAGTTTCTCAGTACTTCTCTGTTAGTTTGAACCTTCAGACAGTCTGAGGACTGAAGTTTTAAAGGTTTCTCAGTACTTCTCTGTTAGTTTGAACTTTCTGGTTAACAGAAGCCTTAAAACTTGTGACCATGAGTCTTGATTTCACATTTAGATCATCCATCTGAGTTCTTCTCAGACCTTCACCTGTGGGTTTTTTAGAAATCCTCAACAAACTCTGATTTTCTTCACTGAACAGTAAAGTTTGTGGAGATCAGAAGGTAACATTAGTTTGATCAATGCCTTCAACTACTAGTAGACTTTATCTGGAAAGCAGTTTTCTGAAATGAGTTCTTAGTAAATCTGTCCACAATCAAACCAAGAACATAGAAAGAGGAAATGTTTGAAGAAACAACTTGTTTTCATTTCAGACTAGAAAACACTAAGACCTTTATTTGTTTTTGCTCTTTTTGATCCTTTCATTGTCTCTTCTGTTTAATTTGATCTTCTAAAGTCTAACTGGTGTCTTTTCAAATGTTTTGTCTTTAGTTTGATTCTTCTTAAATGTTTAGTTTTGCTCTTTTCTCACCTTTTATTCTTTTCTAATGTCTGATTTGATTTTGAAATGTTTTGTCTATTTAACGTTTAATTGTTGTTTTTTCAAATGTTTTATCGGCTTGCTTGAAAAATGTCCATTTCTTTCCCAATATTTAATTTTTCAATTAAATCTTTAAGGTTTTTCTTTTTTAATGTTTTACCACCTTTCAATGTTTAATTTTCTTTTTAAATGTTTCATTGTATTTTCTGTTTAATTCCTATTTAAAGTTTTATTGTCTTTAAGATTTAATTTTCTAATTAAACATTACATTTTTTTGAATAAATGTTTTGTCTTTTTAAAGGTTTAATAATCTAATTAAATGTTTAATATTCTTCGTGTTTAATTATATTTTTTTAAATGTTTACTCATCTAAAATATTTCATCTTTAATGCTTAATATTTTTCTTTGAAACATTTAGTTTAATTTCATAATTACGTTTTGTATCTTCAGTTTAATTATCTAATTACATATTTTGTCTGTTTAATATCATTTAATTGTATTTGTTTAATTTTCTTTTTAAAAGTTTTATTATATTAAATGTTTTTTTCCTTTGATTTAATTACTTTTTTAAATATACTTTATTTCTTTAATCTTTTTTTCTGTCAAGATTTTAACCCCAACCTTAAAAATGAAATAAACCCTTAAATCACAATGAAAATACTTCTATTGTCACAATCATGAGTTAGTCAGTTATTCAGTTTATCAATTCAACTTTATTTGTTTAGCACCTTTCACACAGATTACAAAACTAAACAAGCAAAGAGAAAAAACTGCTAAAACTATGATTAAAACTCAAAAATATGTTTTAACAAAAGATTTAACATGGTAATAAAATGTGTTGTGTCCAGGGGATGGAGGGAGTTTATTGAGGTCTTCTTGGGCTCACATGGGAAATCATTTAAAATATAAACTTGATATTCAGTCTAAGGAAACTGCAGAGCAACAGAAGAACCAACAATATCTCCTGTTTTCTCCTTTAATGAGTCGACTCTTCTTGTGCTTTCAGACTAAAGAACTACAGACTCTTCACAACCTGCTCAAACTCTTGGTACAGGACCTCACCACACGGGTCAAGAAGGTTTCTGTCTCATTTCTACTCTGAAGCTCACCTTCTCCTGCTCAAACTGCTGACAAATGTTTCTGCTGCTCTAAAGTCTGCTCTCCAGAACTTCCTAAAAACTCTCAAAGTCTCTTCTGCTGCAGGTTGCTTTGTAGAACTGTTCCAGAAAACCTCACTAAACCACATGGAGGAGCCTCAAGATAGTCGTCCAAATGAAACCATACAAAAACCAAACTAGCACAACCCAAACGCTAAAGTCTCCTGCAGCCTACCAGAGAACCTCTGAGAACAGAGAATCAGGACAGGAACTCTTACCTTCTGGACAACCAACGCTGGTTCTCAAACAAGAATACAGAATGTGTCTGACCAAAAACCTCTGAAGACTCACTACAGCCAAGATAAAGACACAACTCAGCTGTATCAAATCCACTAATCACTGCACACATTAGCACCATGTGCTAACTGTGGCTAAAGAACCACATTTACCAAGACAACTATCCAGTACAAAGCCCTAAAACACACCAATAAACACATTAAAGACGATTTTACTGCTGGAAGCTGCAAGCCAACGCCTAAAGAACAAACTGAAGCAATGGAGCCAAACCCAGTTCAGTGGTGAACAGAAGCAGAGGAAATGTTTGTCTGCAGCTAAATAAAGCAGGAAGACACTGAGCTGCTCAGGTGTTCCTGATAACACCAAGCAGCCACCTGGACAGCCAATAGGAACACAGCTTCCTGGAAGTCCAGAGGGCTGGGTTAGTGAAGGAAATTTAGTTTAAAGTTGAAGCAGAAAGTTAACAAAGAAAGTTGAAAACCACCTTCTGATACCTGAAATCTCTGAGTTTTCACACAAAGAACACCTGAACATGTCAAACTGGTTCCATAGTAGAACCATCATTGTAAAAACGTCATAGTATGGTGTGTTGCTCAAAAAACATTAGGACCCGGCTGTCTAGGGTTGCCGAGGAGCAACACAAAAACAGGACAAACGCTGGTTTCCAGGGGGTTAGGAGGCTGTTTATTTGAAAGAGGAAGTTTACAACAACACAACATGTGAGCAGAAAAATCCCAAAGTCTGCCTTTAGTTCAACTGAAAATATTAGTTTTTGTCTTTTTTATTGACCAAACTTTTCAGGAAGTAGATGAAGAATAATTAAAGCTCTCATGTAGAAGTCCAACTTATTTTGGATCCTTGTGGAGAGTTTAATCTTAGAGTTTGTAAAGCTGTTGAGTTTTTAGAGTCACATGGTTTGTTTTGACATTTAATAACCGAGTCCTGAAATAAAATTACAGTTGTGAATTTCTATCATTTCGTCTGGACTAAACAAATAACAGCAGCATAAATCTCAATAATACTTTAATACTTTTTAATACTTAAAAATACTTACTTGGACTATTAAAGAAATTCTGTTCACACTAACCCTAACCCTTGTAGAAAATACTAATACATTCCCAGACATCTGAGAAGACAGGGCACTTTCCACAGATGAGGCTGCACTATTAGTTGTCAGAGTTGTGTCTTTTATGACAATGTGTTTGATTTGTAGATATCTAAAAAACTCACTCTTGTGTAGGCCGTATCGCTGCTGTAACTGCTGAAAGGAGAGCAAAGTCTGGCCAGTAAACAAGTCTCCCAGCTTTGTTAGCCCACAGGTGAGCCAAGTTCTGAATCCTTGGTCTAGGCAGCCTGGCAGGAAGTCCAGGCCACCCAAAACAGGAGCAAGAGGAGATGTTGGGTGGACACGACCCTCTATGATGCCAATGCATCTCCAAGCTTTAACTGTGCTTAAAGTGATGACATTAATACAGAGCTTCTTAATCACATCAGAATTACTCACAAAGAAAAGGTTAAACAGAAGACACTGGGACTGAGAGGATTCTACATCAAGCCAAATGGAGGCTGGATCTTGTTTCACCTGTAGGTGCGCTGCTAGCTGATATAGTCTCACATTAGGAACACCTAAACCACCATCACAACCAGTCATTTGGAGTTGTGTCATCTTGAGTCTGGGTTTCCTTTTGCTCCAGATAAAACCACTTCACCAGCCTTCCAGCACCTTAATAATCCTGTTTGATAAAATAAAAGGGGATCATTTGCAATGGGCACAGCAATCTTGGCAGAATGTTCATTTTAATAAGAGCAATTCTGCCCAGTCAGGAGAGGAGTAAAGGGGCCCAGCAATCCAAATCAGCCTTTATGGCAGGGGTCACTAACTGGCGGACCGCGGTCCTGATCTGGACCCAGACGCCGTCTTCTATGGACCGGACAAGTAATCAGTAAATTGTAACAGGATTTTAAATTTGACCGGTTGCTTCTGTTTGACCGGCACAGCTTTCCCAGTGTTTATGGCATTAGTTAGCAGCTCAGGAAACACACAGACCAATTACGTACGAGTTCAGCCATCCCACGTGACGCTACTGAGCCAATGAAGTCTCTGCATTGCAGCTGCTAAACATCACAGCTCTGCATTCAGAAAACAGTTGAGAGATGAGAGACAGACAAAAAAGGAAAATGAATAAAGCGACACCGAGAGGGAAATAGTCCTGCACATGCTGACCATGTTTGGCTCAACATACAGCTGGAGGCACCTTTCTCAACTATGAACATAACAAACATGACAAAACTGAATATGGTTCCAGACTGACCAATGAGCTCCAAATGTGTTTGAGAACGACCCTGACACCATTCAGACCACAATTCAAAATACACAATTCAAAAAGTAGTGGCAGGGCAACTGCAGCTCAGTTCTCCCATTAAGCAGCAGGGATATAAGGGGAGTAACAAGACAGGGAAAAAAAATGTAAAAGTGTACAATTGTTTACATTTTTTGAGATGTAGGTATTGTTAAAGATGTATATAAGCTGGTTTGGGTTGTTCAGTCATTATTTTTTCAAGTTCTACACTTAATTTTAAGATGTACAGTTATATCAAAAGTCATTTGTTAGTAAATGTTGTCAAAATGTTTTTGAACCGTACTGAATTTATTTGATTTGATGGTCAGCTATTGATTACATGCACAGGCTAATAAAACGTCTAGGTTACATCATCATATATCGCACTAATTGAAGTTAGACTTTATGATGTTCCGGACCTTTGCTTTAATGCATTTTCTCTGACTGGACCACTTTGAATTTTAGTTGAACACCCCCTGGTGTCTAAAAGTGAATGAAAGTTAGATTTATACATCTGCTCATATGTAGGTGTGATATACACTCCCAAGTAGGTGAAACCAGAGGGGGACCAGTGAAAAGGAAAAGGCTCTGCCATAATCAGGACTGGCATCGACATTCCCAGTGGCATAGCCTTGGATTTTCCTAGGTTGAGTTTGTATCCAGAAAAGGCGCCGAATGAGGAGATCAATTTAGTCAGACACAGAATAGATATTTCAGGACGAGACAGGAACATCCAAACGTCATCTGCATATAATGGAATTTTGTGCTCCCTCCCACCAACCAAATCAGCCTGTTTTAGCAAGATTAGCCAGAAATTTGCCAGGTTTATCCCCAAACTCATAGAGCCTTTGTCTAGTGAATTTAAGGGAGAGTCAGAGTCCTGAGTCAAAAGAGTATTCAATGCGGTGCATGTGGCAGTCAGCTCCTTCATTAAATTTGGACTTGGGGTTGAAACATGAAGTTTCTCTAACTCAGCTAGTGTGGACCCACGATGTTTACATTGTTCATTTCTCTGACGCCTTTTGGATGTTGTAAATGAAATGATGAGGCCCCGAGAAAAAGCTTTGCATGTTTCCCAAAGAACAGAGGGCTTATCTGTAGATAGGGAACTCAGAGTAAAAAATCCTGAATTCAGCGGTAAAGTATGAGGTGAATTTTCCATCTTTAAGAAGGGATGTTTGAAACATCCAGCACCTAGACAAAACCCTGTCCTCAGAAAGAGAGTAGACCAAATACAGAGGGGCTTGGTCAGATAGAATGACACTGCCAATAGTACATGACCAAGCCAAGAACATTTTTGATGAGGGGATAAAGAAATAATCAATTCTTGTATCACTTTTGTGGGGGGCAGAAAAAGACATAAATTCTAGATTAGTGGGGTGGAGTTCCCGCCAAACATCGGAATCCCCAATATCATGTCATATGGAATTTAGCACTCTAGCTTGCCTAGAGGGGGGAGATGTACCTGGTGGGAGTAAATCCAGCAAAGGGTTAAAATGACAGTTCCCTCCCACAAAGCAATCATCAGATGACAGTTCAGAAAATGTAGCAAATGCCTTTGTATGAAAGTCGGGGAGTAGCCAGGTGAGGGATCTGAATGCAAGTTTTTTACTGCTCAGAATAACCACATCCCTGCCAGAAGAATAGGAAGCTGCAAAAACCTGTCCTACCCAGCCTCTCTGCAACTTAGTAACATCCTTGTCCTCTAAATGAGTCTCCTGTAGAAAAGCAATAGAAACATCTTCTTTTTTAAGATATGACATGATCGCTAACCTCTTGGCTGGTTTTCGAAGGCCCCGAATGTTCCAGCAGCACAGTATTTAGACTGGACATGTAAACTGTTGTTCATAATGAAGAGATAATCAACCCAGGCCCCAGTCAAAGCTCCCGTCCTGCGTGATGGACATGCCACACCAGCGTACACCTTGAATATTACCTGTACATATCCTGAGCTAAACACGAAAACTAGAAAGAACAAATATAGCAAATGCTGTGTGTGAAATAAAAAACAGACCAAGGGTCTTTCCACAAAGAAACAGGGACTGTTTACCATACAAACAACTTTCAGTACCACAACAGTGAAAAGGCAGAAAACAAACATATCTCAAGCAGCCGCGCCACTCACCAGAGATGTCCACAATGTTCAAATGTTCAAACCGGCATCAAGAGAACTGAGCCAGACTTACTGGCGTGAATGACAGAGAAAAAAAGAGAAAAAGGGAAAAACTGCCACGGTTGTGGTGTGTCAGGGGTGAAGCAACCTGTGTGAAGACCGTGGTGTGATATCATCCAGGTAGGGAGTCTATGTGATCTTGTACTTGCCCTGGGTTGGTGAATCTCTTTCTGGAGTCTCCGTGGGTCACCTGCAGAGTGGTGGGGAATAGAATGGTATAAGGTATCCCACACTCCCGCAGCTGCTGTTTCACTGCATCGTACGCCTTGCATCTCTTCATCACCGCCGAGGAGAAATCACTGAACAATGACAGCCTGGATCTGCTGTAAATTAAGCTGCCATCTTGACTGGGTCTGCACACTGCTGCCATCATCCTCTGTTTGTCTCAATGTGTGGAACTGCAGCAGCAGCGATCTCGGGCATTTGTTCGGTTCTGGTTTAGGTGCGAGGGAGCAGTGAGCTCTTTCGAGCTAAATACGCCCAGCTTTGGTGGTCAGCTTCAGGACATGGGTCAGACACGTCTCAAAGAAATCCGCCGGTTGCCCCTTCTCTGTGCCTCTGTGGGTGAGTGGCCGTCTTGTAAACAGAGGGTTGTTGGTTCGATCCTGGCCTGGAGAACTCATGTCCAAGTGTCCCTGAGCAAGACACCAAACCCCTAACTGCTCCTGATGGGTTGTGGTTAGTGCCTAGCATAGCAGCTTCCGCCATCAGTGTGTGAACGTGTGTGTGAATGGGTGAATGTGATGTATAATGTAAAGTGCTTTGGGTATCGTTTCAGGTATAGTAAAGCACTATATAAATACAGACCATTTACCATCTTCTGCCAGGCCAATGACCTGAATATTTAAGCGTCTGCTGTAGTTCTCCACCGTATCCAACCTCTCTGTCAAAGCACTGACCTGCTTTTTCAGCTCAGCAATCCGGGGCTCGTGTACAGTGGCGGTATTTTTGACAGCTAGCAGCCTAGCCTCTGATTCGTCGAGCCGATTACCAGCAGACTGGAGCTCCGCACCATGTTTGTTAATAGTTACGGCCAGAGGGCGAAGTTTTTCATCAATCATTTTCATGTTAGTTGTCATGAGACTGAGAGCCTTAGCAAGAGCTGGATCCAGTCTGTCGGAGATGTCAGAATCAGCCTGGTCACCATGTTGACGGCCCTCTTCGGGTTTCAGAGAGTGCGTCCTTCTTGTCTTGATCTGCTCAGGTTCTTCCCATATTATCAAAGGACTGTGGCAAAAAGTATTCTAAGGACATAACATGCAACGTTCAAAATAAAAATAACTCCCATGTATGGTTGAAAACAGGATAAATGAGTTTATATAGCCAAGTGGCGCAGAGCTCAGGCCAAAACGCTGTGATCACCTCGCCGCCATCAAGTGACCCTGACTTCATGAACTTTTACTGAAACCGACATGGGGAAACCTTCTTGGCAGGGGTTCAGTTTGTGTCCAGTGTGCATCTGCTGGTGTCATTGTAGGGTTCCTTGTTGGTTGGATGTTGGTCCAGACTGGTCACAACAGCACTGTTCACCGTTGGCAGAGTGCTGACAAGTCTGAGAGTTTTGTCCATCTGTGCTGCTCTGCTTGGAAAACAAACACACAAACACAGAGAAAGTCATGGTTTCCTGCAGCATTGAAGAATGGATGCTTTACCTGAAATAGAGAACACCTCTACTGACATCTGAAGACATTTTTGCCCGTTTTAACGTTCGGTTGTCTGAGCTTCCAGGAAGATTAACACTCAAATAGAAAGAGAAGGGCTACACAGGTTTAAACTGGGGATGTCCCGATAAAGTACTTTTGGCTCATGAGCCAAAGTGAGACATTAAATATTTAGTATCCGCTGATATCATATCCCTCTATAATACAAACATCAGCTATTGTGAATGAGCTGTAGTACCTAGTTGCACCACAAGGTGGAGCTTATTACCAGATCCTCAAGACTGTTCTGGGTTGGAAAGCACAGAGTATTGTTGAACCATATCCAGTCAAGGAGCACCGTGACAGAGACTTATAAGTCTCACTGACATGATGCCAAGCAACTGATGATTTAAGCTGAGTTCATATTGGAGAAACATCCAACATCCCAGCAGAATATTTAACACTGATGTGATGTCTTTTCACCTTTAAGGGTTGAGAAAAAATTTGTGCTGATGCTGATCACATCAGAATTCCTAATCTTACTTACATCAACCGAGATTAACACATTCACAGCCATGGACAATTTAGAATTACCAATTGACCTCAGCATATTTTTGGACTGTGGGAGGAAGCAAGAGCACCTGGAGAAAACCCACGCATGCACAGGGGGAACATCCAAACCAGGGATCTTCTAGCTACAAGGCAAAAGTGCTAACCACCAAGCCACTGTGCAGCCCAATATCCAAAATATCCAATGCAGAATTGTGTGTACGCTGTACCTGACACCTGTCTTTACATACCTCACTGTGACTGAAAGTTCTCTTTCTAGTGTGGATCTGTTGGTGTTGTTTCAGGGAACCCGAAGTTGTAAAAGTCTTATTACACTCATCACATCTGTATGGTCTCTCCCCAGTGTGGACACGTTGGTGAGTTTTTAGGTTGGCAATGTAGTTGAAGCCTGTTCCACACTGGTCACAGTGGTACGGTTTAATCCCAGTGTGGGTAACTTCATGGGCTTTTAACTGTGCGAACTGGACAAATGGTTTGCCACAGTGATCACATATGTACACATTAAGTCCAGTGTGGATGCGTTGGTGAGATTTTAGGCTCTGTTGGTGCTTGAAAGTTTTTTCACAGGAGTCACAGTGGTACAGTTTTCTACCAGAGTGGGGACATTGATGGATCAATAACTGCTCATTTGGAGTAAATGTTTTCACACACTGATCACAGCTGAATGGTTCACCTCCGCTGTGGACGAGTTGATGAGTTTTTAAAGTACTCTTGTAAGTAAAAGTCTTTTCACACTGATTACAGCTGAATGGTCTCACTCCACTGTGGGTGACTTGATGGGCTTTTAAATGATGCACCTGAGTAAAAGTCTTTCCACACTGATCACAACTGAATGGTTTAACTCCACTGTGAATGAGTTGATGGATTTTTAGGGCACTCCTCCGAAAAAAAGTCTTCCCACACTGAACACAGCTGAATGGTCTCACTCCACTGTGGGAGAGTTGATGGTCTTTTAAATGATGCAACCGAGTAAAGGTCTTCCCACACTGATCACAGCTGAATGGTCTAATTCCACTGTGAAGGAGTTTATGTGCTGTTAAATTACTCTTGTCAGTAAAAGTCTTCTCACACTGATCACAACTGAACCGTTTGTCCACAGTGTGAATACGTTTGTGAATTCTTAGATTGGTTTGTGTGATAAAAGTCTTGCCACATTGCTCACAACTGAGTGATTCATCTCTGTTTGTTGTTGTTGGGGAACCGTCGTTATCCTCAGAGTTCTGACGTCTCACTCCATTGCTGTTTTCATGTTTCTGTAGCAAAAGACAAAAATACAAACAGAGGCGGTGAATGAAATGGAATCACAAAAAAATGAAACCTAAAAGTCTCAATTACATGTAGTTGGATGTGAGGTTGAAACAAGATCAGGAATCTGCAGACATGTTAGCAGCTCTGTGATTAGAGACATATAAATGTGACGGCATGCTAACACACTCACAATGTCACCAAAAATTTGCATTGGTTGACAATTTTCAAAGTTCTGCATTTTAGTTATGACATATCAGGACAGTAAAATTTGTCAAATACCATGAAATACAAAGGAGAGCTGGGACTTCACCACCAGGATCTCTTGATCCCCAGACCTTTCATGAAGTTACATTATTGGATCAATGTACAACATGTAAAGCATACAACACTGACGTCCAGAGTCAGGTCATGCTGGCAGTAGGGTCATTCCAGATGTCCCTCTCACCACCAGAACTTTCCAGTATCTCCTGGGAGATCAGATGTTGGTCAACCCATCTGACCAACTGGAGCAACTTTAGACATTTTAAATAATAAATTAATGATAATAATATTACAGTGATATGTTTCTCACTTCTTGTGAAGAATCCATGTTTCCTCCGTTGTTGAACTCAGACAAAAAGTCTGACAACGTTCCTCTGCTCCTCCGTCAGACCCTCCTCCTCCTGCCAATCACCTGTCACATCAAACACATCTTAATTAGGATACCACTCTATACGCAAGTGTCAAAGTGTCCTAGATGTCATCAGCCAACACAGACGACAGATTTCTACTCAATGCAATTTCACCTCAAACTGATACAAATGAACATAAACTGATAAAATAAGGAACATAGACAGAAAACAGGCATGGAAAAAGAGAATAAAGAGAATATAAAGATGCTACTGCAGCTGATTCAAGACAGGAATGCTGGTAGAAAACTGTTCATGCTGGAAGTTAGTGAATGTATTTTACTGCTCAGTGACCCTCAATAAAGCCACTTATTTCTAATGTGACAGCTGTACATCAGAGCTCTGAAACTTGAAACTTCATTTATGTACACCTGATATTCAACAAGAGCATTGAGGTCTGTTACTGTCCCATAATGAAGGAGACGTGGAAATCTATTTTCTTTCTTGGACCAAATAAAAGTGGAATTAATGTTCCTGACTGAATATTCTCTCAGATAAATACCAACAGAATAATCCATTTTCTAATCTGTCTTCTACCAACTGCAGTACCAGCAGTGGAAACAGACTGGGCAGCAAATCAGGAACAAGGATAAAAACATACTGATGCTTTCTCTCAGTCACCAACTGAAAGCATGTAGGTTCCCATGGCAACACAAACCAGACAGTGTGTGATTCTGGAACTGCACGGCTTCATTCAGTGGGATTACTAACGTACAGCTCAACAGGTTGGAAGATAAAATCTCAGCTGAGAATCTGGATCGCTCAGAGAGAATCATCAGGAGAAGAATGAAGGAAAAGGAGACGCTTCTGACAGCCGACTAAAATCTAAACTCTGAACAGAACCTCCTCTGGAGCAGCTTAGCTGTGAAACATCAGTTAGTTTAGGAGAACCACCTCAGTTCACTGAGAAAATGATCATTTTAGATTAAATCTCAAAGAGGCTTTAATGGAAATGAAGCTGATCAGTCTGTGAGCTCAAAGTCTTTAGTTCTGATTGAACTGACCTCAGTTCACACACAAAGAAAAACACCAAACCGTCAATTGCTTGGAAAGATTTCACGAAGCTGTGTCTGAAAATGTAGAAAGGTTGTGAGTGTGAACCTACCAGAAGATGTGTGAGAAGTTCACGTCCCTCCAGATGCCGGAGAAGACCTCGAAGCGGACGGACTGTGTTTGCTGGAAGCGGCTCAGCAGCAGCTCGCAGTCCGTCTTCACCTGTTTCCTGCACAAATCCACGTCGCTGCTGCTCAAACTCAACCTCACAGACTTTAAGCTGCTTCTGTCGACGGACACATGTTCGACTCTTCACCAGGTTCAACAGGAAACGGCTCCCGGAGAGGAAACTAACTGCCCTGGTACGACCGTCGAGGGTTTAGTGCGTCATCAGCCGCCGACGTCTCCATCAACCAATGGGCTCGAAATGAGCCGCACATGCGCAGAAACGATCATTGCACAACAACAAACTGGACTCCAAGAGATAATTTCTGCTCCATCATCTCTGACTGGCCTGAAATCTACGATACAATGAAATATTAATATTTATAAAAATATTTCTAAAATAAAAACACACTGATGTATTGAGACGTTTCTGTGTTTAAAATAATTCAATAAATTTAATAAATACACGGAAACCGAGTGTCTGCAGGTTTTGTCCTTCATTCAAATTTGAGGCTGTTTGAACAACAATAACTCAGGAACTATTAAAGATAAAAACCTGAAACTTTCACTCTTATTTCTCATCACGTCATTGATTCAGAATCTACATTACTGAAGATTAACAAAGAATCTCAAACCTTTTATTTATTCTCGAAAGGACATTGAGGTTTCCCTCATTTCCAATGCTGTCGAGATTACGGACACTTTAAAACCGCAGCACAATAGAACAAGTACAGAATAATCACTGTGAACAATAATCTCATCAGCGATAAGGTAGATAAAATAAAATCAGGTGAAACAGTTGCAATGTGAAAGACAATGGTTAGAAATCAAAGTTCTGACCTCTGAAAGAGAAGGAAGAACATGAATTTTTAGAGTTTTGGAGGATGTTTCATGAGCTTGGAGCATGAGAAGAAAAATTTGTTCTACCAAGTTCAGTACGTGTTCAAGGAAGTAACAGATCAGTAGAGCGAGTTGTATAGCTACCAGCATTCCACTCTAACAAGGTTGAGATGTCAGGTGGTAATTTTCCAACCAGGGCCTTAAAGATATATAAAAGGCAATGTTTGTTGCGCCTCTCTTCCAGAGAAAGCCAACCAGCCTTCTGATACAGAACACAATGATGAGTTCTGTACCCATCACCAGTAATAAAGCTAAGAGCAGAGTGATAAACACCATCCAAAGGCTTTAGAACTGAAGCTGCAGCATGTCTGTAAATCACATCACCATAATCAATGACAGATAACAGCTTCAACAACTCTTCTCCTACAGAATAAAGGAAAGCTGGATTTGTTTCTGTACAAAAAAACGATCTTTTGTCGCATTTTAGTGACAAGGTTGTTTGCGTGGCATTTGAATGTTAAATCCTCATCTATCCATACACCAAGATATTAATATTCAGTGACTCTTCCAATTCTAGAGCCTTCTACAGTAACCAAATTCAAAGTTTCATCGTTAATACTTCTGGCTCTGGAGAACAGCATGTACTTTGTTTTTGTTACGTTTAAAAGAAGTTTATGATTGAAAAGAGATTTTTGAAGCTGATTAAAAGCAAGTTGCACATTGTTGACAGCGAGCTGTACAGAATCTGCAATACAGTAAACAATGGTGTCGTCTGTGTATTTTTGTTCATAACTGACAGAGCAGATATGACAAGTTGTACAATATTGTAGATTCTGAACAAATGTCATGACATCTGAGATGTTGTTCAAACAGCCTCAAAGTTAAATGTACAAAAAAACTGCTGAAAGTGGACCAAAGGACAGTTGTTTTATGTTAAATGTTGAGGAAAGCATTTGATACATTGAGCTAAAACTTTATAGATACCAGTTAAAATATCCAAAGTATATGATAAAAAAGGACCAGTGGAGGTGGATTTAAATGAAACACCAGAAGTAAAATTTAATGAATATTCATTTAAAACAATCAAACAAGACAAAATTTAACAGTATATAAGCCACAATTTCATTTGAAAAAAAAAACAATGCAAGTTCATGGTGATGAAACTCAAACCAGGATTTTCAGTCTGCTCACTACAGCAGCAAAGTATAAAGAGAAAGTCAAACCAAAGAACCTTCTTCAGGTGTCTTCAGAGTCTCCACATGTCTTCTGGTGAACTCTAGTCCTGATTTAATGTGAACTTTTTCCAACAGAGTCTTTCTCTTTGTCTCCATAAAGCTTTGAGTGGTGAAGAACAGACAACAGTTGTTGGATGAACAGTCTCTAACATCTCAGCTGCTGAAGCTGGAACTCCTTCAGAGGAGTCATAGGTGTCTTGGTGGCCTCCCTCATTAGTCTCTTATTTCTTCAATCTCTCAGTTTTTGAGGACGTCCTGCTCTAGTCAGATTTACTCATGTTCATTATTCCTTCCATTTCTTAATGATGGATTTAACTGGACTCCAAGAAAGATTTAGTGAAATGGATTTTTTCTTGTATCCTGACTGATGTTTTTCAGGAACCTTTTCTCAGAGTTTCTTGGAGTGTTCTTTAGTCTCCATGGTGTATTTATATCCAGGAGTATTGATCCACCAGTGACTGAACCTTCCAGACACAGGAGTCTTTATGCTACAACCACTGAGAAACATTCAACGCACTCAGATGATCTTTATTTTACTGTGACTTCTAGCACCACCTGGCTGCTCCTGTGTTGAATTAGCTGAGTCACATCACAGATGGGGATCCATCTGAAGACACTCTTTCATTCTACATCCATCCATCATCTATACACCGCTCAATCCTCATCAGGGTTGCAGGTGGGTTGGAGTCTATCCCAGCTGACTTAAGGTGAAGGCAGGGGACACCTGGACAGGTGACAGTCTGTCACAGGGCTACATAGAGAGACAAACAACCACACTTGCATTCACACTGATGGACAATTTGGAATCACCAATTAAGCTCAACATGTTTTTGGACTGTGAGAAGAAGCCAGAATACCTGGAGAAAACCCCTGCATGCACAGGGACAACATGCAAACTTGATGTGAACCGGCGATCTTCTAGCTGCAAGGCGAAAGTGCAAACCACCAAGCCACTGTGCAGCCCTCATTCCACATGATATGTCTACAAAAACTATATTATTTTGTGGAGATCTGGTTTCACTTTGAAACGAAAGTGTATTCTTTGCAAATTATTTTCAAAACAGCCAGATTACAATCACCATGAATCATGTGGGAGACTTCATGAACTTTCACTGAACCTGGCATGGAGAAATCTTCTTGGCAGAGGTTCAGTTTGTGTCCAGTGTGCATCTGCTGGTGTCATTGTAGGGTTCCTTGTTGGTTGGATGTTGGTCCAGACTGGTCACAACAGCACTGTTCACCATTGGCAGAGTGCTGACAAGTCTGAGAGTTTTGTCCATCTGTGCTGCTCTGCTTGGAAAACAAAACACACAAACATGGAGAAAGTCAAGATTTCCTGCAGCATTGAAGAAGTGATGCCTAACCTGAAATAGAGAACACCTCTACTGACATCTGAAGACACTTTAACCTGTTGTGATTTAACATTCAGCTGTCTGAGCTTCCAGGAAGATAAAAACTCATATAGAAAGAGAAGAGCTGCAGGAGTTTAAACAAGGGATGTCCCTATAAAGTACTTTTGGCTCATGATTCAAGGTGAGTCATTAAATACTTAGTATCTGCTGATATCACATCTCTCTATAATACACACATCAGCTATTGTAGATGAGCTGCAGTACCACGTTGCACCACAAGGTGGAGCTTCTTACTAGATCCTCAAGACTGTTCTGTGTTGGAAAGCACAGAGTATTGTGGAACCTTAGCTTATAAAGGAGCACCATGACAGAGATTTATATGAAGCTCACTGACATGAGACCAGCAAGCAACTGATGATTTAAGCTGGGTTTATATTGAATAAACATCCAACATCCCAGCAGAATATTTAACACTGATGTGATGTCTTTTCACTTTTATGTGTTGAGAACAAGTTTGTGCTGATGCTGATCACATCAGAATTTCTAATCTTACCTACATCCCCAAAATAACCTGGACTAGATTTCTGTTTCAAAACAAGTACAGGTTAGACTGAACGACAGCTGATGATGTGTTTACAGAATTCAACTGACCACAGTTGTTCAAAACAATTTGACACTAAATTTCACAAAATGTCCCAATTATTCAATGCAGAATTGTGTGTACATTGTCACTGAGACCAGTCTTTACATACCTCACTGTGACGTTGATTGAATGTTCTCTTCCTGGTGTGGATCTTTTTTTGATGTTGTTTCAGGGAACTTGAAGTTGTAAAAGTTTTATTACACTCATCACATCTGTATGGTCTCTCCCCAGTGTGGACACGTTGGTGAACTTTTAGGTTGGTAATGTAGTTGAAAGCTTTCCCACACTGGTCACAGTGGTACGGTTTAACCCCAGTGTGGATCACTTCATGGGCTTTTAACTGTGTATAGTGGACAAATGGTTTGCCACAGTGATCACATATGTACACATCATGTCCAGTGTGGATGCGTTGGTGATATTTTAGGCTCCGTTGGTGCTTGAAAGTTTTTTCACAGGAGTCACAGTGGTACAGCTTTCTACCAGAGTGGGGACATTGATGGATCAATAACTGCTCATTTGGAGTAAATGTTTTCACACACTGATCACAGCTGAATGGTTGACCTCTGCTGAGGTTGGGCTGATGGGCTTTTAAATGACTCATCCGAGCAAAAGTCTTCCCACACTGACCACTGATGAATGGTTCAACTCCACTGTGAATGAGTTGATGGTTTGTTAAGCCACCTTTATGAGTAAAACTCTTCCCACACTGATCACAACTGAATGGCTTAAATCCACTGTGAATGAGTTGATGGTTTTTTAAATGATGCACCTGAGTAAATGTCTTCCCACACTGATCACAACTGAATGGTCTAATTCCACTGTGAATGAGTAGATGTTTTGTTAAGCCACCTTTATGAGTAAAAGTCTTCCCACACTGATCACAGCTGAATGGCTTAACACCACTGTGGGAGAGTTGATGGTATTTTAAATGATGCACCTGAGTAAAACTCTTCCCACACTGATCACAGCTGAATGGTTTGACTCCACTGTGAATGAGCTGATGTCTTGTTAAATTACTCTTGTAAGTAAAAGTCTTCCCACACTGGTCACAGCTGAACGGTTTCCCCACAGTGTGACTACGTTGGTGACTTCTCAGCTTCGTTGCTGTGATAAAAGTCTTGCCACATTGCTCACAACTGAGGGACTCATCTCTGTTTGTTGTTGTTGGGGAACCGTTGTCCTCCTCAGAGTTCTGACGTCTGACTCCATTGCTGTTTTTTCGTTTCTGTAGCAACAGACAAAGATACAAACACAGGCAGTGACTGGAATGCAGTGATGAAAAACTGTAACCTAAAAGTCTCAATTACATGCAGCTGGACATGAGGTTGAAACAAGACCAGGAATCTGCAGACATGTTAGCAGCTCTGTGATTACAAACATAGAAATGTGTCGGCATGCTAACACACTCACAATATCAACAAAAAAAATGTCACTGGTCGACAGTTTTCAACTCTCTACACAGTAGTCTAAGAATATTGGGTAGTAACATTTGTCAGTCACCATGAAATGCAAAGTAGAGCTGGGACTGCTGAGACTGTACAATCAGGATCTGTTGATTCTTGTCACGTAAACAGTCCAGTACAATGCCTGCATTACTGCCTCCCCTGTATGTGGCATGAGTTATTTCCCCATCACTCAAGACACTTAAACTCCTTTACTTGAGAATGAAACTCATCCCAATCCAGAGCAAGCATTCTCTTGGTGTTCGGACATCCATGCTGTATCGTGCATATATTGTATATGCATATATTATATATGCACGGTACAGCGCAGATGTCTGTTGGTGTTCCGCACTCCACTGGCACGGCTATTTCTGTTGCACAGGGCACTCACTTCCGCTTTTCATGCCATAATGTGCTCAGACGATTAATTGATTCATCGATAGTTGCAGCCCTAGTGTATTGCAAGTATAATTCATCACGATCAAAGTAGATTCAATTCAATTGTTTTAGTTATATAGCGCCAACTACAAATCAAATTGTCTCGAGACGCTTTACAGAACCCATATGCCTGACCCCCAGAGCAGCCCCAAGGCGACAGTGGTAAGAAAAACACCCTTTTAACAGGGAAAAAAACCTTGACCAGAACCCGGCTCTAATGTGGGGGAACCCATCTGCTGCTGGCAGGTAACAAAAACTGGTGCTGAGCAAGCACAGACTCTTTGCTGAGCCAGAGCTAAGAACCGAGTACATCATGGGCTGGGGGCGGGGTTATCATTACTAGTGATTAATGATGAAGATGCAGAACCGCCATTTGTAAAACAACAGCTGAGCAAGTGATATTAGTCGTGGTTAGTTTTTTTAGGTTTAGGAAACCAAAAACATGGATGCTGAATGCAAGCAGCAGCAGTCTGAGGAGACTCAGTGCTTCCTGGCAATGTGATCTTCAGCTGAAATTCAGGCGAAGTTAGAGTGACTTTCTTGAACCAAGCCAGTGTTTGAGAAGATCCAGTGGGAGATGGCTGCAGCTGGATATGAGTGGAGCATCAATCAACTCCTCAATAAACTGAAAAACCTCAAAAAGGACTACAGGGACCAGAAAAAGGAGCTGGAACACAGCAGCTGTGTTCCCAGATCCCCATTGTGACCATGCTGCATTCTGTTATATCCTCAGTAGAGCTGCTTCTGCAGAGCTACATCTCTCCAGACAACATTATCTGGCTTTGGTCAACCCATCTGACCAACTGGAGCAACTTTAGACATTTTAAATAATAAATTAATGATAATAATATTACAGTGATATGTTTCTCACTTCTTGTGAAGAATCCATGTTTCCTCCGTTGTTGAACTCAGACAAAAAGTCTGACAACGTTCCTCTGCTCCTCCGTCAGACCCTCCTCCTCCTGCCAATCACCTGTCACATCAAACACATCTTAATTAGGATACCACTCTATACGCAAGTGTCAAAGTGTCCTAGATGTCATCAGCCAACACAGACGACAGATTTCTACTCAATGCAATTTCACCTCAAACTGATACAAATGAACATAAACTGATAAAATAAGGAACATAGACAGAAAACAGGCATGGAAAAAGAGAATAAAGAGAATATAAAGATGCTACTGCAGCTGATTCAAGACAGAAATGCTGGTAGAAAACTGTTCATGCTGGAAGTTAGTGAATGTATTTTACTGCTCAGTGACCCTCAATAAAGCCACTTATTTCTAATGTGACAGCTGTACATCAGAGCTCTGAAACTTGAAACTTCATTTATGTACACCTGATATTCAACAAGAGCATTGAGGTCTGTTACTGTCCCATAATGAAGGAGACGTGGAAATCTATTTTCTTTCTTGGACCAAATAAAAGTGGAATTAATGTTCCTGACTGAATATTCTCTCAGATAAATACCAACAGAATAATCCATTTTCTAATCTGTCTTCTACCAACTGCAGTACCAGCAGTGGAAACAGACTGGGCAGCAAATCAGGAACAAGGATAAAAACATACTGATGCTTTCTCTCAGTCACCAACTGAAAGCATGTAGGTTCCCATGGCAACACAAACCAGACAGTGTGTGATTCTGGAACTGCACGGCTTCATTCAGTGGGATTACTAACGTACAGCTCAACAGGTTGGAAGATAAAATCTCAGCTGAGAATCTGGATCGCTCAGAGAGAATCATCAGGAGAAGAATGAAGGAAAAGGAGACGCTTCTGACAGCCGACTAAAATCTAAACTCTGAACAGAACCTCCTCTGGAGCAGCTTAGCTGTGAAACATCAGTTAGTTTAGGAGAACCACCTCAGTTCACTGAGAAAATGATCATTTTAGATTAAATCTCAAAGAGGCTTTAATGGAAATGAAGCTGATCAGTCTGTGAGCTCAAAGTCTTTAGTTCTGATTGAACTGACCTCAGTTCACACACAAAGAAAAACACCAAACCGTCAATTGCTTGGAAAGATTTCACGAAGCTGTGTCTGAAAATGTAGAAAGGTTGTGAGTGTGAACCTACCAGAAGATGTGTGAGAAGTTCACGTCCCTCCAGATGCCGGAGAAGACCTCGAAGCGGACGGACTGTGTTTGCTGGAAGCGGCTCAGCAGCAGCTCGCAGTCCGTCTTCACCTGTTTCCTGCACAAATCCACGTCGCTGCTGCTCAAACTCAACCTCACAGACTTTAAGCTGCTTCTGTCGACGGACACATGTTCGACTCTTCACCAGGTTCAACAGGAAACGGCTCCCGGAGAGGAAACTAACTGCCCTGGTACGACCGTCGAGGGTTTAGTGCGTCATCAGCGGCCGACGTCTCCGTGAACCCGCGCGAAATGAGCCGCACATGCGCAGAAACGATCACTGCACAGCGCCAGTGATTAGAACAGTTTACTTAGAATTCAAACGATTTATTCAAGAAGCATTCCACTTTCATTTTGCCCCAGTACGTTTGTCTTCACAGGCTGCACTTTCAGGACTCCACACAAAGTTCTACTTCATGTACTACCTAAGATATTAAAGGTTTCATTCATCCAAATACTACAAGTGCATAACTTGGTTGCTGAGACTTGCATTTGTACAAATTGTGTAATTATCACGTAAAATAATAATGGGATCACACACTCCTGATCGAAATCTTTAAAAATTTAACAATTGCAAGAAATTGCATTTTGCAGTGTTGGATCTTCAGAAGGTTCTAAGAAGTGCTTCAAAATGCAAAAAGAAGAAATGGGATTGAGAAAGGAAAAAATTGAGTGAGGAATTTATTGAAAACAGCAATTCAACTGAAATAGGCTGTTCATCAGCTGATCAAAAGTTTAAGATCTCAGCTGAAAAAAACAACTGAAAACCCTATCACAACAGAAATAAACGTGTCAAAAAAGGGCTCAGTAATGAGGAGCTCCACCGTTCTTGCTGATCACTTCAATAATTCCTTTAGGCGTGTTTGATGTGAGTGTTTCCAGGAGGCTGGTGGGAACGTTACTCCATGTAGAGAAGATGGCTTCAGGAAGGGCATCCACTGTCTGGAACTGATGTCCATTGTTGTAAATTTCCCTTGCCATCCATCCCCAAATGTTCTCAATTGGATTTAGATCAGGGGAACATGCAGGAACATGCTCCTGAAGTCCATGATGATCTCCTTTGTCTTTGAGGTGTTTAGTGACAGGTTATTTACTGAACACCAGGTTATGAGTTTCTGGACCTCCTCTCTGTAGGCTGTCTCGTCACCTTTTGAGATCAGACCGACCACTGTGGTGTCGTCAGCAAATTTGACGATGATGTTGTTTCTATGAGCCGGTCTGCAGTCATAGGTGTAGAGACAGTACAGGAGGAGGCTCAGCACAAAGCCCTGTGGTGTACCGGTACTCGGTGTGCGGGTGGAGGAAAGGTGGAGACCAAGTCTCACAGACTGGGTTCTGTTGGTTAAGAAGTCCTTAATCCAGCTGCATGTGAGAGACGGGAGGCCCAGGGTGTCCACTTTGTTTATCAGGATGTCTGGTATGATTTAAACTGGAACCAGTTCAGACATCTGCAACTTTATTAACATCATTAAAACTGTACAACTATTAGCATGAAACATTCACACTGAAGGTTGTTGCTGCTTAATGTAGTGACAGACAGAGATCATTTCATGCTTCTATCATCTGATG
Organism: Amphiprion ocellaris; assembly: GCF_022539595.1. NCBI lineage: Eukaryota > Metazoa > Chordata > Actinopteri > Pomacentridae > Amphiprion > Amphiprion ocellaris. The sequence continues at coordinate 30,763,029 of NC_072785.1, read as the reverse complement.
AAGTATGAATTAATATGCTTGCTGTAGTTTATCATCATCATCTGGAACTGGACTGATAAAAATCTGGCTATGACTGAATTAAACAAATCAGCAAACAGGCTTAGTTGATTTCACAGCAACTGTCACTATAGAAAAGAGGCCGTCTCCACTAATTAAATGAAAACAGTAGAAATGTTTAGAACGTGAAACAAATAAAACTTTTTAAAACAAACATCTATTTGTTTTAGAACATTGAACTAATAAAACGAGTTCTCATGTCTTGATCGTCTTCCATCATAGCGATAAATGCTGCTAATTCTTTTGGAACCAACTCAGCAACAAACACAAACACTGGAACCCGACAGGAAGCAGGCAGCCATGAGAGTTCAGCCTCCAACTCTGCAGACAATAAACTGGACTCCAAGAGATCATTTCTGCTCCATCATCTCTGACTAGCCTGAAATCTACAATTCAATGAATTATTCATATTTCTAAAATAAAAACACACTGATGTATTGAGATGTTTCTGTGTTTAAAATACTTAAATATATTTAATGCAGAAGACAACTAGCGATATTGTCTGAAACACATGTAGCTTCATTTCACAATAATACAAAAGAAACACATAAAATATTTTTAATATTAAAATGAAAAAGAAACTGACAGAGCAGATGTGACAAGTTGTACAATATTGTAGATTCTGAATTAATTTCAAGATAAGAAATAGCAGAAAAAAATTCCAGGTGTTTATCTTTAATGGTTCCTGAGATGTTGTTGTTCAAACAGCTTCAAAGTTAAATGTGCAAAAAACCTGCTGAAAGTGGACCAAAGGACAGTTGTTTTATGTTAAATGCTGAGGAAAGCATTTGATATATTGAGCTAAAACTTTATAGATACCAGTTAAAATATCCAAAGTTTATGGTAAAAAGAACCAGTGAAGGTGGATTTAAATAAAACAGCAGAAGTAAAATGCAATGAATATTCATTTAAAACAATCAAACAAGACAAAATTTAACAGTATATAAGCTACCGATTCATTTAAAAAAAAAAAAAAAAAAAAAAGTTCATGTTGTTGAAGCTCAAACCAGGATTTTCAGTCTGCTCACTACAGCAGCAAAGTATAAAGAGAAAGTCAAACCAAAGAACCTTCTTCAGTTTTCTTCAGAGTCTCCACATGTCTTCTAGTGAACTCTAGTCCTGATTTAATGTGAACTTTTTCCAACAGAGTCTTTCTCTTTGTCTCCATAAAGCTTTGACTGGTGAAGAACAGACAACAGTTGTTGGATGAACAGTCTCTAACATCTCAGCTGCTGAAGCAGGAACTCCTTCAGAGGAGTCATAGGTGTCTTGGTGGCCTCCCTCACTGATTTCTTCTTGGGTCACTCCTGATTTACTGTTTAAAAGCAATAAAAGTTAATAAACCTCTGAGGGGTGAATATTCATTATAGGCACTGTACTGACTGATTTTTTCTTTTTGTATTGTAGGAGAAATTAAGGAAACCTCATCTGGAAACAAAAATAGAGAGATGATGATGGCTAATCAAGTGCAACATTAACAACACTAAACAAGAGATTAGACCTGAATTCTGTGGAGCCTGATCTCAAGGACTTTAAGTTTGTGGGAGACTTCATGAACTTTCACTGAACCTGGCATGGAGAAATCTTCTTGGCAGAGGTTCAGTTTGTGTCCAGTGTGCATCTGCTGGTGTCGTTGTAGGGTTCCTTGTTGGTTGGATGTTGGTCCAGACTGGTCACAACAGCACTGTTCACCATTGGCAGAGTGCTGACAAGTCTGAGAGTTTTGTCCATCTGTGCTGCTCTGCTTGGAAAACAAAACACACAAACACAGAGAAAGTCAAGGTTTCCTGCAGCTTTGAAGAAGTGATGCCTTGCCTGAAATAGAGAACATCTCTAATGGCATCGGAGGACACTTTAACCTGTTGTGATTTAACATTCAGTTGTCTGAGCTTTCAGGAAGATTAACACTCATAGAAAGAGGAGGGCTGCAGGAATCTAAACTAGGGACATCCCAAAAAGCACTGTTGGCTCACGATCCAAGGTGAGTATTTAATATTTAGCATCTGTTGATATCATATCATTCAATCAAACACACATCAGCCATTGTAGATGAGCTGCAGTATCTGGGTTGCACCACAAGGTGGAGCTTCTTACCAGACCCTCAGGACGGTTTTGTGTTGGAAAACACAAAGTATTGTAGAAGCGGTACTAGTCAAGGAGCATCGTGACAGAGATTTATGTGAGGTTCAATGACATGTTGCCAGCAAGCAACTCAGAAGTTAAGCTGGGTTTATATTGGACAAACATCCAACATCCCAGTAGAATATTTAACACTGATGTGATGTCTTTTCACCTTTATGTGTTCAGAACAAGTTTGTGCTGATGCTGATCAAGTCAGAATTCCTAATCTTTCCGACATCCCCAGATTAACCTGGAATAAATTTCTTTGTCAAAACAAGTACAGGTTAGACTGAACAACAGCTGATGATGTGTTAACAGAATTCAACTGACCACAATTGTTCAAAACAGTTTGACATTAAATTTCACAGCAATATCTACAATGTCTAATAAAGAATTGTGTGTACACTGTTGTTGATACCAGCCTTTACATACCTCACTGTGACGTTGATTCAGTGTTCTCTTTCTGGTGTGGATCTGTTGGTGTCGTTTCAGGGAACCCCAAGTTCTAAAAGTCTGATTACACACATCACATCTGTATGGTCTCTCTCCAGTGTGGACACTTTGGTGAGCTTTGAGACTACAAATGTAGTTGAAGCCTGTTCCACACTGGTCACAGTGGTATGGTTTCACCCCAGTGTGGGTAACTTCATGGGCTTTTAACTGTGCGAACTGGACAAATGGTTTGCCACAGTGATCACATATGTACACATTAAGTCCAGTGTGGATGCGTTGGTGAGATTTTAGGTTCTGTTGGTGCTTGAAAGTTTTGTCACAGGAGTCACAGTGGTACAGTTTTCTACCAGAGTGGGGACATTGATGGATCAATAACTGTTCATTTCGATTAAAGGTTTTCACACACTGATCACAGCTGAATGGTTCACCTCCGCTGTGGACAAGTTGATGGACTTTTAAATGATGCATCTGAGTAAAAGTCTTCCCACACTGATCACAGATGAAAGGTTTAACTCCACTATGAATGAGTTGGTGCCTTGTTAATGTGCTCTTGCAAGAAAATGTCTTATCACACTGATCACAACTGAATCGTCTAACTCCACTGTGAATGAGTTGATGGGTTTTTAGGTTGCCTATCTGAGTAAAACTCTTCCCACACTGATCGCAGCGGAAACGTCTAACTCTACTGTGAATAAGTTGGTGTCTTGTTAAACTATTCTTGTAAGTAAAAGTCTTCCCACACTGATCACAACTGAATGGTCTAACTCCACTATGGATGAGTCTATGTCTTGTTAGGTCACCAATCTGAGTAAAAGCCTTCCCACACTGATCACATCTGAATGGTTTAACTCCACTATGAATGAGTTGATGGCATTTTAAATGATGCACCAGAGTAAAAGTCTTCCCACACTGATCACAGCTGAATGGTCTAACTCCACTGTGGATGAGTTGGTGTCTTGTTAACTTACTCTTGTCAGAAAAAGTTTTCTCACACTGATCACAACTGAATGGTTTCTCCATAGCGTGAACACGATTGTGATTTCTTAGCTTTTTTGCTGTGATAAAAGTCTTGTCACATTGCTCACAACTGAGCGATTCATATCTAATTGTTGTCATTGGGAAAGTGTCGTTATGGTCCTCAGAGATCCGAAGTCTGATTCCATTGCCGTTTCCACGTTTCTGTAGTGACAAAGACACAAACAGAGGCAGTGATTGAAATGGGATTGTGAAAAGATGTGACCTAAAAGTCTCAATTACATGTAGTTGGACATGAGGTTGAAACATAATCAAGAATCTGCAGACATGTTAGCAGCTCTGTGATTAGAAACAGAAATGTGACGACATGCCAACACACTCACAATGTCAACAACAAATTTATACTGGTCAATAGTTTTCAAAGTTTTGCATTGCAGTGGTAGAGTATTATGACCGTAACATTTGTCAAACCCCATGAAACACAAAGTAAAGCTGGGACTGATGAGACTGTACTACCAGAATCTACTGGTCCCCAGACATGTTGTTAAGCTCAATTAATGAATACATTTCCAATATCTAAAACATACAACACCAATGACCTGAGTCGGGTCGTGCTGGCAGCAGGGTCATTCCAGATGTCCCTTTCACCACCAACACTTTGCAGTACCTACTGGGGGATCAGATGTTGATACCAGGACAGATGAGATATGAAATTCTGCCACTGAATTCTGAATCTGCCACAGGGTTGACTCCCATCTAGACATGGCAAAAAAAAATAAAAAATTTTGAAAATGGGCCCATAAGGAATCCTGATCAGACACCCAACTGCATGGCCTCCTTTGATACAATGTAGCAACGACCCAAAGGCCAGCTCCTGCCGGATATCCAAGCTCCTCGTCCTGTCTCTGAGGGTGAACTGAGCCTCTCTATAGGCAAAATTCATTTTGGCTGGTTAAATCTGTGATGTCATTTTCTCGGACACTACCCTGACGCCATAACCATAGAAGGTTGCGAAAAAGACGGACGAGGAAATTGAGAGCGTCGCCGTCCAGCTCAGTTTACTGTCATTGAAATAATCCGGTACAATACCTGCATTACTGCATCTCCTCTCTGTCTCATGTGGTGTTTTTTGATCACTCAAGAACAAGCCCTTGAGAGACTTAATCTCCTTCACTTTCAAAGAAAATTCACCCCAATCCAGAGGGAACATTCCACTGGTACTGGGAAGAGAACCATGGCCTCAGGTTCACAGGTGGGAACTTTCATCCTGGCTGCTTCATGCTCGGCTGCTCAACCTCCAGTGCATGTGAGACATTGCATTCTAAAGAAGCCAACAAATCCATGTCATCTGCAAAAAGCAGAGATGTGACTCCAAACCAGACACCCTCTTCACCACATTGATGCATTCAGATTCTGTCTAAGAATATCATAAACATGATGGGAGACGAAGGAAAACTTTGGCAGAGTTCAACACCCACTAGAAAGGAGTTTGATTTAGTTCTGATACCAACACAGCTCTCACTTTGGTTCCATAAAGACTGGATGGCTTGTAGCAAAGACTCAGCTACCCCATGCTCACAGGGTAGACCGAAAAGAGAAATATCAGGAAAACATGGAACGAGACCATCTCCAAGTCCACAAAACACGTCAACTGGATGGTCACAACCTCCGCTGCAGCTCCCAAGCGTAAAAAGCTGGTCCACTGTTCCAAGTCCAGGACAGATTTGGCCTCTTGCATCTGAGGGCTGCAAGAATAGGTTAAAGCCTCCATTCCAGCATCCAGCAAAAAAAATCCTAGGGAGAACCAGCAGTATGTTAGCATAATAAGTGAAGGTCATCCTTTGATCCTCCTCTTTGAAGATGGGAACTACCACCCCGGTGATCCACTCTATAGGGAAAGTCCACGGTCTTCATTCCACACTGAAGAGACATGCCTGTCTTGACAGTCCAAACACTGTCCAGAGCCATCAGCACCAGAGTGCATCTAACCAACTGGAGCAACTTCAGACATTGTAAATAATAAATTATTGATAATATTACAGTGATATGTTTCTCACTTCTTGTGAAGAATCCATGTTTCCTCCGTTGTTGAGCTCAGACAAAAAGTCTGACAACGTTCCTCTGCTCCTCCGTCAGACTCTCCTCCTCCTGCCAATCACCTGTCACATCAAACACATCTTAATTAGGATACCACTCTATACGCAAGTGTCAAAGTGTCCTAGATGTCATCAGCCAACACAGACGACAGATTTCAACTCAATGCAATTTCACCTCAAACTGATACAAATGAACTTAAACTGATAAATTAGGACCATAGACAGAAAACAGGCATGAAAAAGAGAATAAAGAGAATATAAAGATGCTACTGCAGCTGATTCAAGACAGGAATGCTGGTAGAAAACTGTTCATGCTGGAAGTTAGTGAATGTATTTTACTGCTCAGTGACCCTCAATAAAGCCACTTATTTCTAATGTGACAGCTGTACATCAGAGCTCTGAAACTTGAAACTTCATTTATTTACACCTGATATTCAACAAGAGCATTGAGGTCTGTTACTGTCCCATAATGAAGGAGACGTGGAAATCTATTTTCTTTCTTGGACCAAATAAAAGTGGAATTAATGTTCCTGACTGAATATTCTCTCAGATAAATACCAACAGAATAATCCATTTTCTAATCTGTCTTCTACCAACTGCAGTACCAGCAGTGGAAACGGGGGCTTTGTAGACAACACAACAGCCAAACTCCTTCGGGAGGTTGGAGTCAGGGGACGGGCTCACAGAAAAGCCATCAAAGAGCTGGGCAACACCGCCAAGAGGACGAGCCATTGGCTACGGCTGAAGAGGAGTGACATCACCTGGGCTGCTAAGATGAACACACCCAGGCTTGATCACACCGTGGTGGGCCTGCCTCAGCAGAGGGTGTATTGTGATAATTGGTCGAAACACCCCATGATGCTGAGATACATAACTGACGATGTGTCCTGCTGGTAAAGCCTTACAGCAGCCATCAAGAATTCCTGAATTAGAAGTGGTGCAAACACCAGGGATTGCAACATCTAGTCCTTGAAGCAAACCTTGAAGTTTGGAGCGATCCAGTGACTGCTGCCAAAGAGCAGCTGACAATCAGGGAAAACCAGATGACGCCTGGACAGACTGCTGACAGGTGGGAATAGACCCCAACGTGGCTAGTGTGGGTTCGTGAGCCACACAAGCAGGATCCAGTGCTGGATAGTGTTCCTGGATCCACCCATCATTGTAATGAAAACCTCAGGGAAGGAAATACCCCCAGGGTCTGCGAGAACGGGGGCGCAAGATGACCCATCACAAACAGATTTTACTGTGACAGACCATAGAACGGTTGTTGACAATGAACAGAACAAAGAGCACCGCAACAGATGGACCATCAACGCTGACCGGACAAGAGCTGCAGAACTGCATCTGTGGCTGAGCAACTTTGAAAAGTTGTAGGACATGAAGTTAAACATTCGTAGATAATCTGATTCAAGCAGAACAAATACAGAATCCGAGATTATTTGATACACTTGTCTCAAATTGAAGTTTATGATTCAATGACATGATAAGAAATATCTGAAAATTTCAGGCTTTAAATCTTAAATAGTTCCTCAGATTTTCTTGTTCAAACAGCCTCAAATTTAAATGTGAGCAAAAAACCTACTGATTTAAGTGTTAACTTGTTTAAGAATGAGACAATTTGTCCATTTTAATTTCCCTGCAGGATTATTAGAGGAAGATGTGGTGGAAAAATCCATCTACATGTTTTATTCATCTCTTCAATTACTATGGGCATTCATTTATTAGTAGAATGTAGCAGAACTACATGTAGTAGATAAATTGCACTCCTTAGTTTAGGAGAACCACCTCAGTTCACTGAGAAAATGATCATTTTAGATTAAATCTCAAAGAGGCTTTAATGGAAATGAAGCTGATCAGTCTGTGAGCTCAAAGTCTTTAGTTCTGATTGAACTGACCTCAGTTCACACACAAAGAAAAACACCAAACCGTCAATTGCTTGGAAAGATTTCACGAAGCTGTGTCTGAAAATGTAGAAAGGTTGTGAGTGTGAACCTACCAGAAGATGTGTGAGAAGTTCACGTCCCTCCAGATGCCGGAGAAGACCTCGAAGCGGACGGACTGTGTTTGCTGGAAGCGGCTCAGCAGCAGCTCGCAGTCCGTCTTCACCTGTTTCCTGCACAAATCCACGTCGCTGCTGCTCAAACTCAACCTCACAGACTTTAAGCTGCTTCTGTCGACGGACACATGTTCGACTCTTCACCAGGTTCAACAGGAAACGGCTCCCGGAGAGGAAACTAACGGCTCCGGTACAACCGGAGAGGATTCAGTACGTCATCAGCAGTCGACGTCTCTTGCTCGAAATGAGTCGCACATGCGCAGAAACGATCACTGCACAACATCAACAAAGTTGACTGGCCTGAAATCTACGGTACAATGAAATATTAATATTTCTAAAATAAAAACACACTGATGTATTGAGACGTTTCTGTGTTTAAAATAATTCAATAAATTTAATAAATACACGGAAACCGAGTGTCTGCAGGTTTTGTCAATCATGCAAATTTGAGGCTGTTTGAACAACAATATCTCAGGAACTATTAAAGATAAAAACCTGAAACTTTCATTCTTTTTTCTCATCACGTCATTGATTCAGAATCTACATTACTGGACAAGAAGAACTAAGAATCAGACGTTGCTTGTTTCATTTGGGTGCGTTCAAGAATGAAAAAAAATTGAGGCCATCATGAAAACTTCTCCCATTTGCAAAAGCAAATTTTTTTATTACTATAATAGATCATGCAAGAGGAAATGCAAAAGAAATCTGGACAAATATTTAAAAAATTGACAGGACATCATGCAGCAAGTGGAGAAATTAGGGAGTTATCTTAAAATCAATCAATCAAAAAAATAAACTTTACAAACATTATCTAAAAAATCCTAGTAATAGAAACAAGGAAAAATATTCCCATTTCAGGAACAAATTCACACATTTAATGCGGAAAAGAGATCACTACATTGAAAGTCTACAATTAACTCAGGGGGATTCCAAGAAAACATGGCGGATACTGAATGAAGTTCTTGGGTGGGAGCACAAAGGCTCTGTGCTTCCTGACACTAACAGCAAAGACAATAATGACATACTAAAATGAACAAAATATTTTAATGACCAATTTGTTTCACTTGGTGAGAACCTCGCTAGTAAAATCCCCCAACATCAAGGCACTTCTTATAGTCAATATCTACTTGGAAACTATCCCTGCTCATTCTTCCTGAGGCCTACGGATGGAAAGGAGGTCTACAAAATTATCATGAACATGAACAGCTCACGTACGGCTGGTACTGATGGAATCTGCAGCAACATCCTAAAGGCTATTGTGAATGTTATCCTGGAACCACTTGTTTACTGTATACATCTATCCTTAATCACTGGGAGTGAACCAAAAATGACTAAAATTGCTAAAATTCTCCCCATTTATAAATCTGGGCACAAAAATGACATCTACAACTATAGGCTAATTTCCATACTGCCTACGCTCTCCAAGGTACTGGAAAGGATAGTTTACAATAGACTTAAGGGTTACATTAATAAATTGAAGATCCTCACCTCCTCCCAGTATGGCTTCAGGAAACACAGCACTACTTGCATGGCAGTCTTAAGAAATACGAGCGATTAAACCTGGATTAACACTGTAAAATACTTATTCTGTTTTGCTTTACAAAATTTTTCATGGCCAAGCTCACCCTCCACTACAAGAATATGTAAAAAAAAAAATCCAGCAGATCAACCAGAGCAGGCTCTACAGGTAATTGCGTTGTGCATGTTAGGAAAAGTGCCCTTGGGCAGTCAATTTTCTCTTTTCGTGCATCACAAACCTGGAATACTATATCAAATGTTAGTCGTGAACAACCACATCTTAATTCATTTACTAGACATCTCAAAGCATTGCTATTGGAAAATCAGATCTGTGTAAATTTGTTTGCCCGTTGATGGGGCTTGTTCTTGAGGACTCTGTGTAATTTGTTTTAAATGTGTAGATGTGTGCTTCATGCAATATATTCATGTATAACAGTGTTTAAAGTTCATGAGTGATAGTGATAATGGGATATGTGCAATAGTGTTAGAAGGGAAATGTATAGTGTGATTATGTGTAATGTAGACAGCGATGAGTGCAATAGTGATTAAGGGAAATGTGCCATACAATTATATGTAATAGTGTCAGAGGAATATATGTAGTGGAATCTTACGTGATAGTGACAGAGTGATAAGTGTAGTATAGCAATGTGTAATAATGATAGAGGGATAAGTGCAATAACAACAAAGAGATATTTGCAATATAATCATGTGTAAATGTTAATTACTGCTTGGTAGCTGCCTTGGTCCCCCAGTTTTTGTCTGTTATGTGCACTAAACATTATCGCTTGTTTTTCTTTTTTGCATGTCTTTGGTCAGTTATGGTTTTATGCTATTTGCAATTTCCTTATCTTTCATCTGCCAATGGGACTTGAGATGGAAATTAGTTGTATGGTTACAATCTCTCGTATTTACATGGAAATGTACAGTAATACAAACTGTCCCATTTTAAAAAAATACATAAATAAACAAACACAGGTGCTTGCATATACTGTCCTCCAAAATTAATTGATTATGTTGCATTCCCACAAGCAGTGTACACTAGTACCAGCATGAGTACTTAAATTTAATCCAGATGGAGCCCAGCGAAAAGGTTTAACATTCATTGGGTCAATGTTTCTTCCTTTATCCAAGCTCATTTCTGATTTGTCAAAGTTCATTTTATAGCCGGATATTCAGCCAAATTCTGTGAAACACTCAGTTAAAGCCACTAGGGATTCAGTGAGGTAGTTAATGTTACAAGGATATCAGCCACAGATAATAAAACTTTTGTTGTTCCTTTAAATGAGTCATAGGAGTCATGGTGGCCTCCCTCACTTGTTTCTTGTTTGGTCACTCATGATTTACTGCTCAAAAGCAAAAAATGGGGAAAAATCTCTCAGGGGATTGAATATTCTTTATAGGCACTAAACTTGCTGATCCTTGATTTTCACTTTGTCGTAGAAATTAAGGAAACCTCATCAAAAATAGATGATTTATCGAGTGCAACCTTAACGAAGACACCAAACGAGAGATTAGACCTGAATTCTGTGGAGCCTGATCTCAAGGACTTTAAGTTTGTGGGAGACTTCATGAACTTTCACTGAACCCGGCATGGAGAAATCTTCTTGGCAGAGGTTCAGTTTGTGTCCAGTGTGCATCTGCTGGTGTCGTTGTAGGGTTCCTTGTTGGTTGGATGTTGGTCCAGACTGGTCACAACAGCACTGTTCACCATTGGCAGAGTGCTGACAAGTCTGAGAGTTTTGTCCATCTGTGCTGCTCTGCTTGGAAAACAAAACACACAAACACAGAGAAAGTCAAGGTTTCCTGCAGCATTGAAGAACTGATGCCCTGGATGAAATAGAGAACATCTCTAATGACATCTGAAGACACTTTAACCTGTTGTGATTTAACATTCAATTGTCTGAGCTTCCGGGCTGCACAGTGGCGTAGTGGTTAGCACTTTCGCCTTGCAGCTAGAAGATCCCTGGTTCACATCCCGGCTTTCCCGGGATCTTTCTGCATGGAGTTTGCATGTTCTCCCTGTGCATGCGTGGGTTTTCTCCGGGTACTCCGGCTTCCTCCCACAGTCCAAAAATATGCTGAGGTTAATTGATCATTCTAAATTGCCCGTAGGTGTGAATGTGAGAGTGATTGTTTGTCTCTGTATGTAGCCCTGTGACAGACTGGTGACCTGTCTAGGGTGTCCCCTGCCTTCACCTGAGTCAGCTGGGATAGACTCCAGCCCCCCATGACCCTAGTGAGGATTAAGTGGTGTATAGATGATGGATGGATGGATGTCTGAGCTTCCAGGAAGATTAACACTCATATAGAAAGAAAAGAGCTGCAGGAGTTTAAATTAGGGATGCGCCAATAAAGTACTTTGGCTCAAGATCCAAATGAGTCATTAAATATTTAGTCATCTGATATCATATCCTTCCATAATATACACATCAGCTTAATCAGGTTGATTCTGCCACACAATGAAATAGGAAGGATCTCCCATCTTGTAAAAGTTTCTTTAAGATTCCTTATTAAGCCATGAATGAATATTTTCTGCATGTAGTTGACTAATTTTAGGGGTAACCTTAACCCCCAAATAATTTAATCCAGATGGAGCCCAGCGAAAAGGTTTAACATTCATTGGGTCAATGTTTCTTCCTTTATCCAAGCTCATTTCTGATTTGTCAAAGTTCATTTTATAGCCGGATATTCAGCCAAATTCTGTGAAACACTCAGTTAAAGCCACTAGGGATTCAGTGAGGTAGTTAATGTTACAAGGATATCAGCCACAGATAATAAAACTTTTGTTGTTCCTTTAAATGAGTCATAGGAGTCATGGTGGCCTCCCTCACTTGTTTCTTGTTTGGTCACTCATGATTTACTGCTCAAAAGCAAAAAATGGGGAAAAATCTCTCAGGGGATTGAATATTCTTTATAGGCACTAAACTTGCTGATCCTTGATTTTCACTTTGTCGTAGAAATTAAGGAAACCTCATCAAAAATAGATGATTTATCGAGTGCAACCTTAACGAAGACACCAAACGAGAGATTAGACCTGAATTCTGTGGAGCCTGATCTCAAGGACTTTAAGTTTGTGGGAGACTTCATGAACTTTCACTGAACCCGGCATGGAGAAATCTTCTTGGCAGAGGTTCAGTTTGTGTCCAGTGTGCATCTGCTGGTGTCATTGTAGGGTTCCTTGTTGGTTGGATGTTGGTCCAGACTGGTCACAACAGCACTGTTCACCATTGGCAGAGTGCTGACAAGTCTGAGAGTTTTGTCCATCTGTGCTGCTCTGCTTGGAAAACAAACACACAAACACAGAGAAAGTCAAGGTTTCCTGCAGCATTGAAGAACTGATGCCTTGCCTGAAATAGAGAACACCTCTAATGGCATCTGAAGACACTTTAACCTGTTGTGATTTAACATCCAGTTGTCTGAGCTTCCAGGAAGATTAACACTCGTATCGAAAGAGAAGAGCTGCAGGAGTTTAAACTTAGGGTGTCCTGATAAAGTACTTTGGATCATGAGTCAAGGTGAGTCATTGAAATATTTAGTATCTGTTGATATCATATAATTCAATCAAACACACATCAGCCATTGTAGACGAGCTGCAGTATCTGGGTTGCACCACAAGGTGGCGCTTCTTACCAGACCTTCAAGAGTCTTCTGTGTTGCAAAACAAAACATATTGTGGAAGCTTAGCTAGTGAAGAAGCAACGTGACAGAGACTTATATGAGGCTGACTGACATGACACCAGCAAGACCGACCAGTTAAGCTGGGTTTATATTAGATAAACATCCAACATCCCAGCAGAATATTTAACACTGATGTGATGTCTTTTCACCTTTATGTGTTGAGAACAAGTTTGTGTTGATGTTGATCACATCAGAATTCCTAATCTTACCTACATCCACGGATTACCCTGGACCAGATTTCTGTGTGAAAATGAGTACAGTTTAGACTGAACGACAGCTGATCATGTGTTAACATAATTCCACTGACCACAGTTGTTCAAAACAGTCTGACATGAAATTTCACAGCAAGATCCAAAATATCCAATGCAGAATTGTGTGTACACTTTTGCTGACACCAGTCTTTACATACCTCACTGTGACGTTGATTCAGTGTTCTCTTCCTGGTGTGGATCTTTTGGTGTCGTTTCAGGGAACCCCAAGTTGTAAAAGTCTTATTACACACATCACATCTGTATGGTCTCTCCCCAGTGTGGACACTTTGGTGAGTTTTGAGGTTGGCAATGAAGTTGAAGCCTTTCCCACACTGGTCACAGTGGTACGGTTTAATCCCAGTGTGGATCACTTCATGAGCTTTTAACTGTGTATAGTGGACAAATAATTTGCCACAGTGATCACATATGTACACATCATGTCCAGTGTGGATACGTTGGTGATATTTTAGGCTCTGTTGGTGCTTGAAAGTTTTGTCACAGGAGTCACAGTGGTACAGTTTTCTACCAGAGTGGGGACATTGATGGATTGATAACAGTCCATTTCGAGTGAAGGTTTTCACACATTCATCGCAACTGAATGGTTCACCTCCGCCGTGAATGAACTGATGGTTTTTTAATTGAGACACCTGAGTAAAAGTCTTTCCACACTGATCACAGCTGAAAGGTTTTACTCCACTGTGAATGAGTTGATGTGTTGTTAGACTCCTCTTCTCAGCAAATGTCTTCCCACACTGATCACAACTGAATGGTTTAATTCCACTGTGAATGAACTGATGGTTTTTTAATTGATACACCCAAGTAAAAGTCTTCCCACACTGATCACAGCTGAAAGGTTTTACTCCACTGTGAATAAGCTGATGTGTGGTTAGACTCCTCTTCTCAGCAAAAGTCTTCCCACACTGATCACAGCTGAAAGGTTTTACTCCACTGTGAATAAGCTGATGTGTGGTTAGACTCCTCTTCTCAGCAAAAGTCTTCCCACACTGATCACATCTGAAAGGTTTTACTCCACTGTGAATGAGTTGATGTGTTGTCAGCCTCCTCTTCTTAGTAAAAGTCTTCCCACACTGATCACAGCTGAATGGTTTAATTCCACTGTGAATGAACTGATGGTTTTTTAATTGATCCACCCGAGTATAAGTCTTCCCACACTGATCACAGCTGAAAGGTTTTACTCCACTGTGAATGAGTTGATGTGTTTTTAAAGTACTCTTGTAAGTAAAAGTCTTTCCACACTGATCACAGCTGAAAGGTTTTACTCCACTGTGAATGAGTTGATGTGTTGTCAGACTCCTCTTCTTAGTAAAAGTCTTCCCACACTGATCACAGCTGAAAGGTTTTACTCCACTGTGAATGAGTTGATGTGTTTTTAAAGTACTCTTGTAAGTAAAAGTCTTTCCACACTGATCACAGCTGAAAGGTTTTACTCCACTGTGAATGAGTTGATGTGTTGTCAGACTCCTCTTCTTAGTAAAAGTCTTTCCACACTGATCACAGCTGAAAGGTTTTACTCCACTGTGAATGAATTGATGTGTTGTTAAACTCCTCTTGTAAGTAAAAGTCTTGTCACACTTATCACAACTGAATGGTTTAACTCCACTGTGAATCAATTGGTGTCTTATTAACCGACTCTTGACAGGAAAAGTCTTCTCACACTGATCACATCTGAACGGTTTCTCCACAGTGTGAATATGTTGGTGAATTCTTCGCTTAGAGATTGAAGTCTTGCCATATTGTTCACAATTGAGTGATTCATCTCTGTTTGTTGTTGTTGCCGAACCGCAGTTGTCCTCCTCAGAGATCCGACGTGTCACTCTATTGCTGTTTTCAAGTTTCTGTAGCAACAGACAAAGATACAAACTGAGGCAGTGACTGAAATGGAATGGCAAAAAAATGTGACAAAAGTCTCAGTTGTAAGTAGGTTGACCTGAGGTTGAAACGAGATCAAGAAACTGCAGACATGTTAGCAGCTCTGTGAATGGAAACATAGACATGTGTCGGCATGCCAACACACTCACAATGAAACAAAAACTTTTCACTGGTCGCCAGTTTTCAACTTTCTGCACTGTAGTTTTAGAATACTGGGTAGTAATACTTGTCCATCGCCACTGACACATGAAGTAGAGCTGGGACTGATGGGACTGTACCGCCAGGATCTGTTGATCCCCAGACTTTTGTTCAGTTACATTATTGGATCAATGTACAATATGTAAAGCATACAACATCAATGTCCAGAGTCAGCTCGTGGTGGCAGTAGGGTCATTCCAGATGTCCCTTTCAGTATATCCTTGGGGATAAGTTGTTGATACCAGGCCAGATAGCACATGTAATTCTGCCACTGAATTCTGGGTCTGCCCCAGGGTCTCCTCCCAATTAGACATACCACAAAAACCACAAAAAACAAAAAGGGGCCCAAACAGAATCCTGATCACATGCCCAACTACATGGCCCAGTTAGACATTATATAGCACCAATTGTAAGCCCAGCTCCCGCCAGATATCTAAACTCATCACCCTACCTCGAAGGCCGAACCTTTACCCTCTGCAGAGGAAACTCATTTTGGCTCCTCGTATCTGTGATGTCATTTTTTCAGACACTAGTCCAAGGCCATGACCATTGGTGAGGGTTGGGACAAAGACGGAGTAGCAAATCAAAAGCATTGTCAACCGGCTCAGCTTATTGTTACTTAAACAGTCCAGTAGAATGCCTACATTACTGCTCATCCTGTCAATCTCATGCATTATTTTTCCATCATATGTGGACAAGATCTTGAAATACTTAAACTCAGTTGCTTGAGATTGAAATTCACCCCAAAAAAGAGGGAGATTTCGACTGGTGTCTGAAAGAGAACCATTTCCTCAGGCTTGAAAGCGGTTACTTTCGTACCGGCTGCTTCATGCTTGGCTGCTCAGCCCCCAGTGCAGGCTAAAGATCACATTCTAAAGAAGCCAACAAAACCACGTCATCTCCAGAAAGCAGAGATGTGACTCCGAGGGTCCCCCCATGTTTGTTCAGATTCACATCCTGTCCATGAATACCATCAACTTGACTGAAGGCAGACTTCAACACCCACCAGAAAGGAGTTTGATTTTGTGCTGAGAAGACCAACACAGCTCTCACTTTGGTTCCAGAAGGACTGGATGGCTTGTAGCAAAGACTCCACCACCACATACTCACACAGGAGACCCAAACAGGATTATCTGGAAGACATGGTCCTAGGCCATCTCCAAGTTGACAAAACAGGTCGACCAGCTGGTCACAGCCCCCTCAGCAGTAGCCAAGAGTAAAGAGCTGGTCCACTGTTCCAAGTCCAGGACAGACTCGGCCTTACTGTTCCTACATCTGAGGGTCAACAAATGGAAGTGAGCTCAACAATATGTAGCTGGTGCCACTAGATCCCCTGAACTAGCATCAGTTCCGTCTCCGTCAGAGTGGTGACGTTTCAAGTCCTAGTATACAATGCTGTGGGTGAGCATGTCCATGTGTCCGTCCACACCAGCCACCCGGCTGACATAACACCCGACTCCATGCCTCTCACAGCAAGTTGTGAGCCACTGTGACCTGACTCAAAGAGACAGTCAAACACCTCCAACACCATGAGATAGCGATTCCACTGGGTGTATTTAAAACAGCATTTATTCTCAAGCACGGTCAAAAGGCAGTTTATGAACAACAACACTAAAACAGCAGGAAATGAAACTGGGCAGCTGTGTCTCAGGTGGTATGATGGGTTGTCCACTAACTGCAAGGTAGCCGGTCCGATCCCCGACTCCTCCATCATGCAATGCTGCATGGGCAAGACACTCAATATGAATTTGCTCCTGATGGCAGCTCAGTCACTACTGGTGTATGAATGAGTGAATAGAAAACTCTGTAAAGTGCTTTGAGGACCACTAAAGTAGAAAAGCACTGTATAAGTGCAGAACATTTATCATTTACTTTCAGCCCCATATCATACGTTTGGGGTTTCCTTTCCTTCACTGTGTTATAAATGTATTTCATGAACAGGAAAAAGGCCTGCAAACTCACATGTCCAAAAGTATTATTCTCTACCAAATAAAACACTGCTCCTTACCTTCCTGAACACCTGGATTGAAAACAAGACTTTTCTTTGGTGACTGATCTACATCACTATGTAACACATTTTTATAATGTTTGACAAGCAGCTAGTTTGGCCTGAAACAAAAAATAAGCATCTTCCTAGCAGTCCACCATTATATCCTCAGTAGAGCTGCTTCTGCAGAGCTACATCTCTCCAGACAACATTACCTGGCTTTGGTCAACCCATCTGACCAACTGGAGCAACTTTAGACATTTTAAATAATAAATTAATGATAATAATATTACAGTGATATGTTTCTCACTTCTTGTGAAGAATCCATGTTTCCTCCGTTGTTGAACTCAGACAAAAAGTCTGACAACGTTCCTCTGCTCCTCCGTCAGACCCTCCTCCTCCTGCCAATCACCTGTCACATCAAACACATCTTAATTAGGATACCACTCTATACGCAAGTGTCAAAGTGTCCTAGATGTCCATCAGCCAACACAGACGACAGATTTCAACTCAATGCAATTTCACCTCAAACTGATACAAATGAACTTAAACTGATAAAATAAGGAACATAGACAGAAAACAGGCATGGAAAAAGAGAATAAAGGGAATATAAAGATGCTACTGCAGCTGATTCAAGACAGGAATGCTGGTAGAAAACTGTTCATGCTGGAAGTTAGTGAATGTATTTTACTGCTCAGTGACCCTCAATAAAGCCACTTATTTCTAATGTGACAGCTGTACATCAGAGCTCTGAAACTTGAAACTTCATTTATTTCTAAACTCTGAACAGAACCTCCTCTGGAGCAGCTTAGCTGTGAAACATCAGTTAGTTTAGGAGAACCACCTCAGTTCACTGAGAAAATGATCATTTTAGATTAAATCTCAAAGAGGCTTTAATGGAAATGAAGCTGATCAGTCTGTGAGCTCAAAGTCTTTAGTTCTGATTGAACTGACCTCAGTTCTGTGGGATCATGTGTTCGTTATTTGAGACAGAAGACAAACTACTTCTTTCTAATTAAGCTGTTTATTTTCTAATATCAGTGTCTCAAAAAATTTTGTACAAGGACGTCTTCTGTTTGGAACAGCCTCCCAGAAAAGGATGAAGTTTGATATGAACACAACATTTTATTCTACATGGTGCAATGTGATTGGCTATAGGACATATACATATAATTCAAATGATGAAATGTGATTGGCTGGTTGGTGCACAAATATGTTCATGTCTCTTGGCACATGATTCATCCAATCCCCAGCTGCTGCAGCCTGTGAAAAGAACCCTCCTTTCTAACATTTCCCCTGCTCTACTGGTCATGTTCTCACCTTTGTTAGCTGTCATGTGATGCAGCTACTGGTGGTATCCCGTGTGTGTGTGTGTGTGTGTGTGTGTGTGTGTGTGTGTGTGTGTGTGTGTGTGTGTGTCTGTGTGTGTGTGTGTAAACAGCTAGGGTTAATGCCTGAATCCATATCTCTCACTTGAAAGATCAAGCACAACCCATGCATTAGTTGCACAATCAGTGGTTATTAATGTCAATATTGTAATACCCATATGCAGAGGTGGGTAGGAATGAATTACATTTAGTCCATTACATTTACTTGAGTAAGTTTCTGCAATATCTGCAATCTTTGCACCGTGGTTTTTTTTCTTATTTATTCTTGCACTGCCTTTATACTTTTATACTTTTGCTTTGGAGCTGCTGTAATGGTGAACTTTCCCCACTGTGGGATCAATAAACTTGATCCTTATCCGTATCCTTTTTGAAAAAAAACATACTTCTGAGAGCAGTTTTACTCTGCCATATATTTTACTTGAGTAGATTTGTGAAGAAGAAACGCTACTCTTACTCCGTTACACTGGGCTACACTAGACTCGTTACTTTTTTACTCACTACATGAGATCTGCTTTATTTTGCTGGAGAGATGCCCCCAAAGGATCCACCACAGGAATGTTTCACCAGATGTTGCCCTGCGGTCACGTGACCTCATACAAACTGTGGGGGCGTAGAGGCACAAACTCTTCACATGTAGCAGACAAGGAATGAAAGAAACGGGGGCATTTTCACAAAGTTTTACCTTGCTCTGGAGTCTGACTTCATTAGCATAGCACTAGCATGGCATTATCATGGATATCTCCGTCTTTTGTCTTCTGTTTACTAACGCGGCCGAAGAGAAGCGTGACGTCAGTGTTAATAGGTCCTCGTGCACAGCCGAGGGGCAGAGAGGTTTGGGGGGGGGGGGGGGGTGATATATATGCAGCATGCAGTATATATTGTGACTGGAAGTAATTTGCATTGTTCAAACCTTACCTTACTACAGGATTTTGTTTCAAAAGCTTTATGTTGTGAAAAACTGAGATTTGTCTTTCTGTTGCCTTAACTTGTTATTTTGTAAAGATGCTATTTATTTTTGCTATTTTTTTAATGTTATTATTTGGAAATACCAGAATTTGCACATTATTTTACGTTTTTGTCTGTCTGATCACATCATTTCTAAAAAATAAATCGGAAATTATAATCAAACAGTTACTCAGTACTTGAGTAGTCTTTTCACCAAATACTTTTTTACTCTTACTTGAGTAATTTTTTGGATGACTACGTTTTACTTCTACTTGAGTGATATTATTTTGAAGTAACGTTACTCTTACTTGAGTACAATTTTTGGCTACTCTACCCACCTCTGCTCATATGTGACATCAATTTCAGTGTTAGGTTAGCAATGTCTTTAAAATATAATAAATCCTAACAGTTCACACAAAGAAAAACACCAAACCGTCAATTGCTTGGAAAGATTTCACGAAGCTGTGTCTGAAAATGTAGAAAGGTTGTGAGTGTGAACCTACCAGAAGATGTGTGAGAAGTTCACGTCCCTCCAGATGCCGGAGAAGACCTCGAAGCGGACGGACTGTGTTTGCTGGAAGCGGCTCAGCAGCAGCTCGCAGTCCGTCTTCACCTGTTTCCTGCACAAATCCACGTCGCTGCTGCTCAAACTCAACCTCACAGACTTTAAGCTGCTTCTGTCGACGGACACATGTTCGACTCTTCACCAGGTTCAACAGGAAACGGCTCCCGGAGAGGAAACTAACTGCCCTGGTACGACCGTCGAGGGTTTAGTGCGTCTCAGTGACCGACGTCTCCGTCAACCAATGGGCTCGAAATGAGCCGCACATGCGCAGAACAACAAACTGGACTCCAAGAGATGATTTCTGCTCCATCATCTCTGACTGGCCTGAAATCTACGATACAATGAAACACTGGACAAGAAGAGCAAAGAATCTGAGATAGTTTGTTCCACTTGGCTGAGTTCAAGAATGAAAAAAATTGAGATCGTCATGAAAACTCAGCAAGTACAGTGTCAATAAAGAGTATTCACCTCCCTTCAAAGTTTTTCCCTTGTTATTTTTTTGAACAGTAAATCAGGAGTGACCAAGGAACAAATCAGAGAGGGAGGCCACCAAGACACCTATGACTCCTCTGAAGGAGTTCCAGCTTCAGCAGCTGAGATGTTAGAGACTGTTCATCCAACAACTGTTGTCTGTTCTTCACCAGTCAAAGCTTTATGGAGACACAGAGAAAGACTCTGTTGGAAAAAGCACAATGCACATTTAATTTGGAGGCTGTTTGAGAAACAACATCTCAGGAACTTAAACAGCTGGAATTCTTTCTGTTATTTCTTATCATTACAATAATTCAGAATCTACAGTGTTGTACAAATTGTCATATCTGCTCAGTCAGTTATAAACAAATATAACTTTAGTTTTCATTTCAATATTAAAAGTATTTCACGTTTCTTTTCTATTATTGTGACCTGAAGCTACATGTGGTTCAGACAATATCTCTAGTTGACTTCTGCATGATCAGTTTTTATATTAATATGAGCTCAAAGATGGAAGTTTTCATGATGGCCTCAATGTTTTTCATTCTTGAACTCAACCAAGTGGAACAAACTATCTCTGATTCTTTGTTCTTCTTGTCCAGTAGTGTAGATTCTGAATCAATGACGTGATGAGAAATAAGAGTGAAAGTTTCAGGTTTTTATCTTTAATAGTTCCTGAGATATTGTTGTTCAAACAGCCTGAAATTTGAATGAATGACAAAACCTGCAGGCACTCGGTTTCCGTGTATTTATTAAATTTATTGAATTATTTTAAACACAGAAACGTCTCAATACATCAGTGTGTTTTTATTTTAGAAATATTTTTTATAAATATTAATGTTTCATTGTATCGTAGATTTCAGGCCAGTCAGAGATGATGGAGCAGAAATTATCTCTTGGAGTCCAGTTTGTTGTTGTGCAGTGATCGTTTCTGCGCATGTGCGGCTCATTTCGAGCCCATTGGTTGACGGAGACGTCGGCGGCTGATGACGCACTAAATCCTCGACGATCTTACCGGAACCGTTAGTTTTCTCTCCGGGAGCCGTTAGTTTTCTCTCCGAGAGCCGTTTCCTGTTGAACCTGGTGAAGAGTCGAACATGTGTCCGTCGACAGAAGCAGCTTAAAGTCTGTGAGGTTGAGTTTGAGCAGCAGCGACGTGGATTTGTGCAGGAAACAGGTGAAGACGGACTGCGAGCTGCTGCTGAGCCGCTTCCAGCAAACACAGTCCGTCCGCTTCGAGGTCTTCTCCGGCATCTGGAGGGACGTGAACTTCTCACACATCTTCTGGTAGGTTCACACTCACAACCTTTCTACATTTTCAGACACAGCTTCGTGAAATCTTTCCAAGCAATTGACGGTTTGGTGTTATTCTTTGTGTGTGAACTGAGGTCAGTTCAATCAGAACTAAAGACTTTGAGCTCACAGACTGATCAGCTTCATTTCCATTAAAGCCTCTTTGAGATTTAATCTAAAATGATCATTTTCTCAGTGAACTGAGATGATGCTTAAGAATTAATGAGTGTAATTTACCTACAGTCTGTAGTTCCGCTCCATTATTGTCATTGGTGCAGCCATGCGAGGCTTGTCTACATCCACGTTGTCCAACTGTAGGATTAGAAAAGCTACCATTGACTTTTATTCTGTCTTGGGGAAAGTGTAAAATACTTGAGTACATGAAATCCTTAATAGATCCAAATTTGGACATAACTGAAAATTAGAAATCCCACCCAACCGAGTTGAAAGTGTGTTCAGCATCTAAACTGAGCATAATCAAATTCATTTTTCTTTTTTTTAATTTGATGAATAATGCGGAGTGCTCTCCTGATGTTATCATGGGTCTGCCTGTCTTTTATCAAACCTTTCTGGTCCTCATCAACTAATTGTGGCATCACTACTTCTAATCTTTCAGATAGAGCTTACAGTCAGCGTTCAGTACACCGACAGGCCTGTATCCTGAGCAATCAGTCTTATCTCTACCCTCCTTTGGGTTAACTGATATAAATAACTCTCTCCAGGATGGAGCGCAGTGCCCTCTTTTCAAGTGTAGTTAAAGCAGGTGTCGAGAAGGGAAACTGATTTGCTCTTCAGAGATTTATACCACTTGGGTGGGAGTCCATCAGTTCCAGGTGTCATGTTAAGATTTGAAGTTGCCTGGGCTGCACAGTGGCTTGGTGGTTAGCACTTTGGCCTTGCAACTAGAAGATCCCCGGTTTGTGTCCCGGCTTTCCTGGGATCTTTCTGCATGGAGTTTGCATGTTCTCCCTGTGCATGTGTGGATTTTCTCCAGGTACTCCGGCTTCCTTCCACAGTCCATAAACATGTTGTGGTTAATTGAATGTTCTAAATTGCCTGTGAGTGTGAATACGAGTGTGAATGTTTGTCTCTATATGTAGCCCTGCGACAGACTGGCGACCTGTCCAGGTGTCTCTGCCTTCACCCCGAGTCAGCTGGGATAGAGTCCAGCCCCCCTGCAACCCTAATGAGGATTATGATGTGAATAGATAATGGATGGATGAAATTGCCTTGTCAGTCTCTTCCCCTGTAATTTTGGATGGAAGTATCTGGTTTTGTGCCTATTGAGATTAGATCTAATGAATTTAGAATGTTTTCAATTGTGATTCTATTGGTGTTATCTGCTCTTGTAGACAGAGATTTTTAAAATTTTTTTCAAGTCTCCCTGGATAACCTCGGGGGTATTAGGTAATTTTTTGGTAATGAGGTCTTTGATTTTAAAAATGGTTCTCTCGGCCTGTTGTTTCTGAAGTCTCCAGGCTAATAATTTAGGAGCCTTTGAGCCTGCTTCATAGTACCTCTGCTTCATATATATTATGTTCTTCTCTACTTCTTCACTGAGTATTTTGTCAATACCTTGTCTAATTGGTTTCATCCTTTGAAGAATTTCTGGACCCTTACTTCTACTATGTCTCTGGTCCAGATCTCTGATCTGTTCTTGTAGTTGAAAGAGTTTCTTGTTTTTAAGTTTCTCAAGAAATGATGTCTTTGCTATAATGGATCCTCTGAGGACCGCCTTGGCTGCGTCTCAGCCGGGTTTACGTCACCACCGTCATTTTGCTCTAGATACAAATCTAATGGTGGAGCCGTGTCCATTTGTAACTTTTGGTTACTCAGCATCCCTCTGTTCAATCTCCATGAGGCATTTTTCAGCTTATTCTGTAGTTGTATTTTTACGTACACTCCAGAGTGATCTGAGACAACATGCTGTTCTATTCTACAGCCCCGAACTTTGTGATTGTCTCTATTCTATATAAAAAAAGTAACTGAGCAAACACTATTTCTGTTAGAATGGAAGGTGTAATCCAGGCCATTTCTACGTTTGTCTCACCATATATCGAGAATTTCACGGTCCTGGGCTATTTTCAAGACCTGTTTCTCAGTCCAGCTTTTCTTCCTTTTCTGGTTGTTTTGTAAAGTCTAGGGTTCAGAAACATATTAAAATCCCCTGTATTACACTGCTGGTACTGCAGTTGGTAGAAGACAGATTAGAAAATGGATTATTCTGTTGGTATTTATCTGAGAGAATATTCAGTCAGGAACATTAATTCCACTTTTATTTGGTCCAAGAAAGAAAAGAGATTTCCACGTCTCCTTCATTATGGGACAGTAACAGACCTCAATGCTCTTGTTGAATATCAGGTGTAAATAAATGAAGTTTCAAGTTTCAGAGCTCTGATGTACAGCTGTCACATTAGAAATAAGTGGCTTTATTGAGGGTCACTGAGCAGTAAAATACATTCACTAACTTCCAGCATGAACAGTTTTCTACCAGCATTCCTGTCTTGAATCAGCTGCAGTAGCATCTTTATATTCTCTTTATTCTCTTTTTCCATGCCTGTTTTCTGTCTATGTTCCTTATTTTATCAGTTTAAGTTCATTTGTATCAGTTTTAGGTGAAATTGAAAAGAGCTGAAAGTCAATCATTGAGTAGAAATCTGTCGTCTGTGTTGGCTGATGGACATCTAGGACACTTTGACACTTGCGTATAGAGTGGTATCCTAATTAAGATGTGTTTGATGTGACAGGTGATTGGCAGGAGGAGGAGAGTCTGACGGAGGAGCAGAGGAACGTTGTCAGACTTTTTATCTGAGTTCAACAACGGAGGAAACATGGATTCTTCACAAGAAGTGAGAAACATATCACTGTAATATTATTATCATTAATTTATTATTTAAAATGTCTAAAGTTGCTCCAGTTGGTCAGATGGGTTGACCAAAGCCAGGTAACGTTGTCTGGAGAGATGTAGCTCTGCAGAAGCAGCTCTACTGAGGATATAATGGTGGACTGCTAGGAAGATGCTTATTTTGTTCAAGGACACAGTAGCTGCTTATCAAACATTATGCAAATGTGTTACATGGTGTCATAGGTAGGAACGGAAGAAAAGTCTTGTTTTTCAGGCCAGATGTTCAGGAAGGTAAGGAGCAGTGTTTTCTTTGGTAGAGTAACACTTTTGAGCATTGTGAGTTTGCAGACCTTTTTCCTGCAAACGAAACACAATGAAGGAATGGAAACCCCAAACATATGATATGGACCTTCAAGTCAATGGTAAATATTCTGCGCTTATATAGCTCCTGGCTACCTCAATGGTCCTCAAAGCACTTCACAGAGTTTCCATTCACTCATTCACACATCAGTAATGACTGATCTGTCATCAGGAGCAACCTCAGGTTCAGTGTCTTGCCCATGCAGCATTGCATGATGGAGGAGTCAGTGATCGGACAGCCAAACTTGCAGTTAGTGGACAACCCGTCATACCACCTGAGGCACAGACACCCAGTCACATTTCCTACTGTTTTAGTGTTGTTGTTCATAGACTGCATTTTGGCCATGCTTGAGAATAAATGCTGTTTTAAATACCTCCTGCAAAATCATTATCTTATGGAGTTGGAGGTGTTTGACTGCCTCTGTGATCCTAGATGCTAAGAATCAACAATTGGCTCACATCTTGCTATGAGAGGCGTAGTCCAGTGCTATGTAAGCTGGGTGGCTGGTGTGGACGGACACCTGGACATGCTCACCCACAGCATTCTATTCTGGTTGTTGGGTGGTTGAATGTCACCACTCTGGTGGAGAAGAAACTGAAGCTAGTACAGGGGTTCTAGTGGTACGAGCTAAATACAGCTGAGCTCACTTCTTTGCACAGCAAAGGTTCTGGAACCAAAATCTTGGAGATGGGGTGGACTCTTTTGGACAGAGGCACTGGGAGGGTGAGGGAAGCTCGCAAGACCCCAGCTGAGCTCCACCGTGCAGGAGTCTCGTCGGTGAACGAGAGGGTCGCATCTCTTCTCCTCAGTGTTTCCGATGGGAAAACTGTGACTGTTGTTTTTGCTGATGTAGCATGCAGCATCACTGAGTACTTTCTTTCTTGGAGTCTCTGTTCAAGGAGGCTATGGACAAAGATTTTTTTCTTTGCCTCAGGATAGTTTTGGAAAACCATTCCACACCTCATAAAGGGAGGGCCTACCTCAGGTTGTGTTCAGCTGAGGGAAGGAGACCTGCTACCTCATACTTGGGATATTATCTTGTGGTGGAATTAGCATTTTCAGGAGCTCCTAAACCTGACCAAAATGTGGTGTGTGGATGTGACAGTCCAAAAATTTGGGGGAAGCCACACCCATATTTGTGTCAGAAGTCACTGTGGAAGTAAAGAGACTCATCAGTGGCAGGAAGCCAGGTTTGGAGGAGATGTGCCCTGAGATGCTGATGGTTCTGGACACTGTTTGGACTGTCAGGACAGGCCCATCTCTTCAGCATGGAATGGAGGCTGTGGACAGTCCCTGTGGGATGGTAGACCAGAGTGTTAATTCCCATTTTTAAAATGGGTGATCAGACGATGTGCTTCAGTTATCATGGTAACACACTACTGATTCTCCTGGGGAATTTTTTTTTCCCTGGATGCTGGAATGGAGGCTTCAACTGATTCTTGCTCCCTTCAGATGTACGAAAAATAAGGCCAAGTCTGGAATGGACTTGGAACAGTGGACCAGCTCTTATACTTAGGAGCTGCTGAGGGTTGTTGTGACCAGCCAGTCAACGTGTTTTGTGGACTTGGAGAAGTCCAGGACCATGTCTTCTGGATATTCCTGTTTGGGTCTACTGTGTGACTATGGGGTAGTATAGCCTTTGTTACAAGCCACCCAGTCCTTACAGAAACAAAATGAGAGCTGTGTTGGTATCCTCAGCACAAAATCAAACTACTTTCCGGTGGGTGTTGAACTCTGCCAAAGTTTTCCCTTGTTTTCCATCATTTTCTGGTATGCATCGACAGGATCTGAATGGACAGTTGTGAGGAGGGTGTCCAGTTTTGGAACCTCAGAGTTGCATCTCTACTTCTTGCAGATGATGTGATTTTGTTGAATTATATATAACGTGATCTTTGGCACACAGTGGGGGCTGGGCAGCCGAAGATTAAAGTCACTACCTGCGAGCCTGAGGCCATGGTACTCTTCCGGACACTTGGGGTGAGTTTTCTTCTCAAGCGAAGGAGTTTAATTCTCTCAAGATCTTGTTCTTGAATGATGGAGAAATAACACGAGACAGACAGGAGGAGTAGAAATACAGGCATTGTACCGGCCCGTTTTGGTGACAAGAAGCTGAGCGAGATGATGTCGCTCTTGATTGACTTGTTGGTCTTTTTTCCAACCATCACCTCTGGTCATGGCTTTGGGGTCATGTCCAAAAGAATGAGATCACAGATATAAGCAGCCAAAATTAATTTCCCTTGTAGATGGGCTAAGTTTAGCCTTAGAAACAGAGTGAGGAGCTTGGATATCTGGCAGGAGCTGGGAGGGCAGTCAGTTTTACACTGCACCAAGGGCAGGAGTCATGTGTGGTAGTTTGGGCATCTGATCAGGAATCCTTCTGGGCCCATGTTTTTGGTTATTTTTTTTTTGGTATCTCTAACTTGGAGGGCACCCGGGGACAGATCCAGAATTAAGTGGCAGAATTTCATATCTCATCAGGCCTGGTATCAACATCTGATCCCCCAGGAGATACTGGAAAGTGTTGGTGATAAAAGGGACATGTGAAATGACCCTGCTGCCAGCACGCTCCGACTCTGGACATCTGTGTTGTATGCTTGGCATATTGTACATTGATCCAATAATGTAACGTCTTAATGAAAAGTCTGGGGGTCAGCAGATCTTGGTGGTGAAGTCCCAGCTCTCCTTTGTATTTCATGGCATTTGACAAATGTTACTGTCCTAATATGCTGTAACTACAATGCAGAACTTTGAAAAGTGTCAACCAGTCAAAATGTTTTGTTAACATTGTGTGCATGATAGCATACCATCACATCTCCATGTTTCCAATCACAGAGCTGCTAACATGTCTGCAGATTCCTGATCTTGTTTCAACCTCACGTCCAACTACATGTAATTGAGACTTTTAGGTTTAATTTTTTCACATTTACTTTTCCCTCACGTCTCTGTTTGTATCTTTGTCTGTCACTACAGAAACATGAAACCAACAATGGAGTGAGACGTTGGACCTCTGATGAGGACAACTATGGTTCTCCAATGACAACAAACCGAGATGAATTGCTCAGTACCGAGCAATGTGGCAAGACTTCCATCACAGCAACAAAGCTAAGGATTCACCAACGCATTCACACTGTGGAGAAACTGTTCAGGTGTGATCTGTGTGGAAAGACTTTTACTGACAAGGGTAACTTAAGAAGACACCAACTCATCCACAGTGGAGTAAGACCATTCGGCTGTGATCAGTGTGGGAAGACTTTTACTTGGCTGCATCAGTTAAAATCCCATTATCTCCTTCACAGTGGAGTTAAACCATTCAGTTGCGATCAGTGTGGGAAGAGTTTTACTTGCAAGAGTACGTTAACAATACATCAACTCATTCACAGTGAAGTTCGACCATTCAGTTGTGATCAGTGTGGGAAGACTTTTAGACGGGAGCATCATTTAAAAGACCATCAACTCATTCACAGTGGAGTTAAACCATTCAGTTGTGATCAGTGTGGGAAGACATTTGCTCAGATGGGAAACCTAAGAGCCCATCAACTTATTCACAGTGGAGTAAAACCATTCAGCTGTGATCAGTGTGGGACAAATTTTACTTGCAAGAGTAGGTTAACAAAACATCAACTCATTCACAGTGAAGGTCGACCATTCAGTTGTGATCAGTGTGGGAAGACTTTTAGACGGGTGCAACATTTAAAAGACCATCAACTCATTCACAGTGGAGTTAAACCATTCAGTTGTGATCAGTGTGGGAAGGCTTTTGCTCAGATGAGCAACCTAAGAACCCATCAACTCATTCACAGTGGAGTGAAACCATTCAGTTGTGATCAGTGCGGGAAGACTTTTGCTCAGATGGGCAACCTAAGAACCCACCAACTCATTCACAATGGAGGTGAACCATTCAACTGTGATCAGTGTGTGAAAACCTTTACCCAAAATGAACAGTTATTGATCCATCAATGCCCCCACTCGGGCAGAAAGCTATACCAGTGTGACCACTGTGAAAAAACTTTTACGTGCCAGCAGAGCCTAAAATCTCACCAACGCATCCACACTGGAAATGATGTGTACGCATGCGATTACTGTGGCAAACCATTTTTACGGTACGCACATTTAAAAGCTCATGAAGTGACCCACACCGGAGTTAAACCGTACCACTGTGACCAATGTGGGAAAGGCTACAACTACATTGCCACCCTAAAAGCTCACCAACGTGACCACACTGGGGAGAGACCATACAGATGTGATGAGTGTAATAAAACTTTTACAACTTCAGGTTCCCTGAAACAACATCAAAAGATCCACACCAGGAAGAAAACGTTCAATCAATGTCACAGTGAGGTATGTAAAGACTGGTCTCAATAACGGTGTCTACACAATTCTGCATTGGATGTTGCTCTGAAATGGAATATCAAATTGTTTTGAACAACTGTGGTCAGTCAAATTATGTTAATACATTATCAGCTGTTCTTCAGTCTAACCTGTACTCGTTTTGACACATAAACCTGGTTCAGGTTAATCTGGGGATGTAGGTAAGATTTGAAATTCTGATGTGATCAGCATCAGCACAAACTTGTTCTGAACACATAAAGGTGAAAAGACATCACATCAGTGTTAAATATTCTACTGGGATGTTGGATGTTTCTCCAATATAAACCCAGCTTAACTTCTGAGTTGCTTGCTGGCCTCATGTCATTGTGCCTCATGTAAGTCTCTGTCATGGTGCTCCTTGACTAGTTAAGGTTCCACAAAGCTTTGTGCTTTCCAGCACAGAACAGTCTTGAGGGTCTCAAAAGCAGCTCCACCTTGTGGTGCAACTTGGTGCTACAGCTCATCCACAATAGGTGATGTGCGTATTATCAAGGGATATGATATCAGCAGATACTAAATATTTATTGAGTCACCTTGGATCACGAACCACCAGTACTTTTTGGGACATCTCTAGTTTAAACCCCTGCAGCTCTTCTCTTTCTATATGAGTGTTAATCTCCCTGGAAGCTCAGACAACTGAATATTAAATCACAAAAGGTCAAATTGTCCTCAGATGTTGGCAGTAGTGTTCTCTTTTTCAGGTAAAGCATCCATTCTTCAGTGCAGCAGGAAACCTTGATGTTCTCTGTGTTTGTGTGTTTTGTTTTCCAAGCAGAGCAGCACAGATGGACAAAACTCTCAGACTTGTCAGCACTCTGCCAATGGTGAACAGTGCTGTTGTGACCAGTCTGGACCAACATCCAACCAACAAGGAACCCTACAATGACACCAGCAGATGCACACTGGACACAAACTGAACCTCTGCCAAGAAGATTTCTCCATGCCGGGTTCAGTGAAAGTTCATGAAGTCTCCCACAAACTTAAAGCCCTTGAGATCAGGCTCCACAGAATTCAAGTTTAATCTCTTGTTTGGTGTCTTGATTAAGGTTGCACTTGATTCGTCATCTTTTAATCATCTCTCTATTTCTGTTTTCTGATGAGGTTCCCTTAGTTACTCTAAGTTAAAACAAAGGATCAGCAAGTACAGTGCCTGTAACGGGTATTCAGCACCTGCTGTTTTTCACCTATTATTGTTTTTAAACGTGATTCATGGTCATTGTAATTTGGCTTTTTTTGAAAAGAACTTGGTAACCCTGACCTCTGTTTTGTTCCCGTAAAGTTAACAGCTCGGGTAAATATGGTGAAGCAAGACCATTAAGAGCTTTTAAAAGAAACAAAGTTTAAAAACAATTCTTGACTGGACTGGAAGCCAGCAGAGAGTGTAAAGGACAAGGGTGATGTGCTCACATCTAGGAATGTTTGTTAAAAGACGTGCTGCCGCATTTTTCAGAAGTTGTAGGGGGCTGATGGAAGAGTGGGAGATGCCAATTTCTAGTGCATTGCAGTAGTCCAGTCTTGAGCTGATAAAAGCATGAATAGCTTTTTCAAGGTCGGTACGCTTAAGAAAAGGCTTGACTTGGTTACAAGACATCGATGAATGAAACTTGCTCTGACTACTGTGTCAATTTGTTAAATTTCAAGTGTTTGTCAAATATCACCCCAAGATTTTAGACCATTGGTCTGAAAGTCATTGTTCATTGAATGTTTCTCAGTGATTGTAGAATAAAGACTCCTGTGTCTGGAAGGTTCAGTCACTGGTGGATCAGTACTCCTGGATATAAATACACCATGGAGACTAAAGAACACTCCAAGAAACTCTGAGAAAAGGTTCCTGAAAAACAGACTGATAGAAGAAAAAATCCATTTCACTAAATATTTCTTGGGAGTCCAGTTAAATCCATGATTCAGAAATGGAAGGAATAATGAACATGAGTAAATCTGACTAGAGCAGGACGTCCTCAAAAACTGAGAGACCGAGTAAGAAAGAGACTAGAGAGGGAGGCCACCAAGACACCCATGATTCCTCTGAAGGAGTTCCTGCTTCAGCAGCTGAGATGTTAGAGACTGTTCATCCAACAACTGTTGTCTGTTCTTCACCACTCAAAGCTTTATGGAGACAAAGAGAAAGACTCTGTTGGAAAAAGTTCACATTAAATCTGGACTAGAGTTCACCAGAAGACATGTGGAGAATCTGAAGTCACCTGAAGAAGGTTCTTTGGTTTGACTTTCTCTTTATACTTTGCTGCTGTAGTGAGAAGACTGAAAATCCTGGTTTGAGTTTCAATGTAAGTTCATGGTGAAAAATGAAATTGTTGGTTTTGTGCTGTTAAGTTTTGTCTTGTTTCATTGTTTTACATGATTGATCATTAAGTTTTACTTCTGGTGTTTCATTTGAATCCACCTCCACTGGTTCTTTTGCATCATAAACTGTGGATATTGTAACTGGTATCTAAAGTTTTAGCTCAATATATATTTAATGTGAAACAACTGTCCTTTGGTTCACTTTAAGCTTTTTTGCACATTTACCTTTGAGGCTGTTTGAACAACAACATCTCAGGAACTATTCAAGATAAAGACCTGGAATTTTTTCTGATATTTCTTTTGACGTTTATTCAAAATCTGCAATATTCAACTTGTCATATCTGCTCTATCAGTTATAAACAAAATAACTTTGTTTTTCATTTCAATATTAAAATGATTCTATGTGTTTTTCTATTATTGTGACATGAAGCTACATGTGGTTCAGACAATATCTCTAGTTGACTTCTGCATGATCAGTTTTTATATTAATATGAGCTCAAAGATGGAAGTTTTCATGATGGCCTCAATTTTTTTCATTCTTGAACTTTAGAATTTTCAATTTCATTTAGCAGATGCTTGTTTCCCAAAGTGACATAAATCTTAGAGTACATACAACAGCCAAACTACTCACCTAAGAAGAACAAATAATCTCTGATTCTTTGTTTTTCTTGTTCAGTAACATAGATTTTAAATCAATGAAATGATGAGAAATGAGAGTGAAAGTTTCAGGTTTTTATCTTCAATAGTTCCTGAGATATTGTTGTTCAAATAACCTCAAATATGAATGAAGGACAAAACCTGCAGACACTTGGTTTCTAGGTATTTAATACATTTATTGAATTATTTTAAAAACAGAAACGTTTCAATACTTCAATGTATTTTTATTTTAGAAATATTTTAGTAGGGCTGAGACTTCCGTGCATTAATTTTTATTAATTAATTACAGAAAAAAATGATGCATTTAATCTCACCTTTCTCAGCTCCGTTTTCTGGCAAACTGATAACATCGATGCACACTCCAGCCCAGTAGGTGGCGGTAATGAACCTAAAGTCTGTCAGCTGCAAAGAAAATACACAGGACTCAAGTGATGTCAGTGCACAAGAAAGTTTGGTGAACAGTGAAGATAGACAGATAGACGGATAGATGGATAGATAGACAGATATTTTATTAATCCTTAAGGAAATTTAAGTGTTCAGCAAATTACATACAACAGCATAAATAACAAAAGGACAGGACAGGCAGGTTAGTAACATTAACATTAAAGGTTAGTATATACTCTAAAAATCTTGCTGTACAATACTATAAAAAGCCTGGTTGTTTTCTGATCACCTCAATGTAAAACATGTTGCTGTTAGCAGCAGAGCTAACGTTAGCTATGACAGTCTGGTACCAACGGTGCAGCCATCCCATAATAGACCACTTTTCAACACACTGAAATGCTTGAGTTCACATAAAGTCTTAAAATGTTGGATATAATCGCTATAATTGCAGTTTGAGTTTGCAGTAATCTGTGAATGTAGCAGACAGATGAAAAATGCAGATAAATTTCAACGAAACGTGAACATTTTTGTTCTTTAAGTTTTTACTCCGTCAAGGAAATGGAGCCTCGGTGCAGTTATGTGATGATTGGTGTTTGTTTTTTTCTGTCTGTAACTTAATTATAAACTTATAGTTTATCTAAATGTTTACATGTTATAAATAAAATGTATATTCTTAAAAAAAAGAACCATCAAAATTACACCATTTATCAGAGCCAGAAACTATGAAAACAGAATGAATGTGTGGATTTTCAACTTTCTGAAGAGCCTTGAACTACTGTTTCTGTTATGTACCAAACACTGGGAAACCCGAAACTAAATCCAGGTTTTAAACCATCAAAATCACGTTTTTCTTTTTTAAATGTTTCATTTAAATTTTAAATTATAAACACGTATATGTCTATTCATTGATTCATCTGTCAACCAAAATTTATTTGAATTGAAAAACTTTTGTCAAATGTTGCTATTTGACAAAAATGATAATAATAATTACAAAACCTGTAATTAATTAGATTAATTTTCTTAATTGAGTCTCACCACTCTTTTTTTATAAACATTAATGTTTCATTGTATCGTAGATTTCAGGCCAGTCAGAGATGATGGAGCAGAAATTATCTCTTGGAGTCCAGTTTGTTGTTGTGCAGTGATCGTTTCTGCGCATGTGCGGATCATTTCGAGTGATTGGTTGACGGAGAGGTCGGCCGCTGATGACGCAATAAATCCTCGACGTTTCCTGTTGAACCTGGTGAAGAGTCGAACATGTGTCCGTCGACAGAAGCAGCTTAAAGTCTGTGAGGTTGAGTTTGAGCAGCAGCGACGTGGATTTGTGCAGGAAACAGGTGAAGACGGACTGCGAGCTGCTGCTGAGCCGCTTCCAGCAAACACAGTCCGTCCGCTTCGAGGTCTTCTCCGGCATCTGGAGGGACGTGAACTTCTCACACATCTTCTGGTAGGTTCACACTCACAACCTTTCTACATTTTCAGACACAGCTTCGTGAAATCTTCGTGTCCGTGTTTTGACGGTGACAGAACGACAGAAACATGAAGTTATCTGGCAGAAATCCTCCTTATCGGACCTCTTCATTGTTCTGCATTAAGTCTCCTTTTCCAGCTGAAATTGCATCAAAGGGCTTCAACTCATATCAGGCAGATCTGCGGCTCCTGCATTCTAACTCATTGGTCATTAATGCATCACAATTGTGATTTTAAAAAAAAGATTTGGACTATATTGTAATAGTTTATTTGTTTTGTATCTACAACCATCCATAAATCATGTTGACCACAGTCTAAACAACGATATTCACCTAAACATCACCAACAAAACTAGAACATTGCCTTTAATTTTAGTTGTGGGGTGTTTATGTTGCAGAGGTTTCTGGGAGATTAGCGCCTCATTGTTAGGTGACTTTATTTCTGACATTCAGGGAGAGGTTCATTCATTTGGTTCAGAGTCTCTCCATGGTGTCTGTATTTGATCCTGGCTGATTGATTGGTGGTCAGTTTCTCTCTCTCTGTTTTCCTGACTGTCTGTGTTTGTGGCTGCATCTTGATGTGAATTTGTCTGTTTAAGATCGGTTTAACTTCCAGAGGACAGATTGTGTGTCTTGGCTGTTGATTGGGAGGATCCTGCTCTGGCTTTTGTGTGCTTCTTTGTCTCTGAGTCTTCCTACACTGGGTTGATGTGACCCTAAGGGGACTTTGGGAGGGCTGCTCACTCTCTGATGGCCAGTTTATTCTGGAAGTTCCTGTTGAATTTAAGAGGTGTAGCCAGGGGTGGTGCTCCATTTCAAGCACCAGTAAGTGGTGAGGGAGCTCCCCCTCTGTTTTCTCCTTGTAGGACAGAGAGAAGGAGAAAATAGTAGAAGATTTAAGGTGTTATCAGAGGGAAACAGACTAACATATTTACTCTTTACATTCATAAAGTGACAATACATTGTGTGGATAAATTGAAGTGTGATTAATATAGAATGCATGAGAAGTGAGGAATCTGTCTGAGCTTGTAGTTGTTGCTTTTAAAGAGAAACTCTGGTGGAAAGACACCCGTTGTGGTCGATTAAAATGATCCAAATGCTGGCAGATAATGTGTGCAGGTTTTACAGAACTGGTTATTGTATTGTTTATGAGGACTTAGAGCAGGAGGGTGAAAGTCATTTTAGTTCAGGGGCCACATGGAGCGCAGTTTGATCTGTTTCTCAGCCGTAGAGTTTATTTTATCCAGGGGTGGGAGAAGGGCATCAGTGATCTTTGATATGGTCCTAGTGATCTGCTGCAGGATCCTCCTCTCCTCAGAGATGCAGCTGGAGAACCACAACGTTCATCCATAGCTCAGGACATCTTATGGTGCAGATTTTCTTCAGGTCCACAGGAAGAAGAGTCTCTGCTGGGCTTTCTTCACCACTTCCCTGTTTTCGCTCCCCACTGCAGATCCTCTGAGAGATGAACACCCAGATACTTGAAACTTCACAACTTGTTGCTGTTAGCAGCAGAGCTAACGTTAGCTACGACAGTTCTAGTACTGACAAACAGTGTAGCCATCCCATAATAGACCATTTTAGAAGACATTCAAAGTGCTTGAGTTTTCTGCAAAAAATTAAATAAATTGCCATATAGTTTTGTTTATGATATACTTTTTGTATCACATTTGATACATTGGGCAGTTTTAGTAACTTTGCTCACAGCAATGTTGGTTTTAGAAATAGAAACTATTTTTGTCTCATTTTTTAAACTATTTTTCAGTGTGATGACATGGTCGTCTCGGAAACTCATGTATCAAATGTGATACAAATGGTAGTATAGTTCACGTGTATATCTTTGATTCAGTCAATAACCAAAATTTGTTCAAGCTGAAAAACTTTGCTTATTGTGTCAAATATTGCTATTTGGCAAAAATGCGATTGATTAATTTCAAAGTGTCTAATTAATTAGATACATTTTTTATCGCTTCCCAGCCCGAGTTAAACGTCAATCATTGAGTAGAAATCTGTCGTCTGTGTTGGCTGATGGACATCTAGGACACTTTGACACTTGCGTATAGAGTGGTATCCTAATTAAGATGTGTTTGATGTGACAGGTGATTGGCAGGAGGAGGAGAGTCTGACGGAGGAGCAGAGGAACGTTGTCAGACTTTTTATCCGAGTTCAACAACGGAGGAAACATGGATTCTTCACAAGAAGTGAGAAACATATCACTGTAATATTATTATCATTAATTTATTATTTAAAATGTCTAAGGTTCTCCAGTTGGTCAGATGGTCCGACCAAAGCCAGGTAACGTTGTCTGGAGAGATGTAGCTCTGCAGAAGCAGCTCTACTGAGGATATAATGGTGGACTGCTAGGAAGATGCTTATTTTGTTCAAGGACACAGTAGCTGCTTATCAAACATTATGCAAATGTGTTACATAGTGATGTAGATCAGTAATGAAAGAAAAGCCTTGTTTTTCAATCCAGGCATTCAGGAAGGTAAGGAGCAGCATTTTATTTGGTAGAGAATAATACTTTTGGGCATTGTCAGTTTGCAGGCCTTTTTCCTGTTTATGAAATACATTTATAACACAGTGAAGGAAAGAGAACCCCAAACGTATAATATGGACCTGAAAGTAAAAATTAAATGTTCTGCACTTATATCATCCTTTTCCACTGTAGTGGTCCTCAAAGTACTTTACAGAGTTTTCCATTCACTCATTCACACCCCAGTAGTGACTGAACTGCCATCAGGAGCAATTTCGGGTTTAGTGTCTTGCCCATGCAGCATTGTATGATGGAGGAGTTGGGGATCGGACCAGTAACCCTACAAGTGGACAGCCCGTCCTACCACAGCTGCCCAGTTGCATTTCCTACTGTTTTAGTGTTGTTGTTCATGTGCTGCATCTTGGCATTCTTGAGAATAAATGCTATTTTAAATACCCCCAGTGGAATTGCTCTCTTATGGCAATGGAGGGGTTTGACTGTCTCTGTGATCCTAGATGCTATGAATCAACAGTGGGTCCACAACTTGCTGCGAGAGGCATTGAGTCGGGTGCTGTGCAAGCCAGACAGCTGGTGTGGGCAGACACCTGGATATTCTCACCCACAGCATTCTATTCTGGTTGTTGGGACGTGGAACATCACCACTCTGGCGGAGAAGGAACTGAAGCTAGTACAGGGGCTCTAGTGGTACCAGCTGAATATAGCTGAGCTCACTTCTTGGCACAGCCACGGTTCCGGAACCAAACTCTTGGAGAGGGGGTCGACACGTTTGGACGGAGGCACCAGGAAATTGGCACTGACAAGCCCCTGGCTGAGCTCCACCTTGTAGTTCGCTTTCCTGCTACTGCATGTTCCCGATGGGAAAACTCTGATGATTTCCTTATGCACCAAATAGCATCACTGAATACTCCACTTTCTTTGAGTCTCTATTCAAGCAGGCTATGGAAAAAGACTTTTGCTTCACCTCAGGAAAGTTTTGGAAAACCACTCCATGCCCCAGAAAGGGAAGGCCTACCTTCTTACCCATGCTTGGGATATTGCCAGGCAATGGAAGGAGAACTTCAGGAGCTCCTAAACATGGCCAAAATGTGGTGTGTGGATGTGGCAGAGTCTAAAAACTCGAAACCTCACCAATATCTGTGGCAGAGGTAACTGTGGGAGTGAAGAGACTCATCAGTGGCAGGATGCCAGGGGTGGAGGAGATATGCCCTGAGATGCTGATGGTTCTGGACACTGTTTGGACTGTCAGGACAGGTCCATCTATTCAGCGTGGAATGGACATTGTGGACAGTGCCTGTGGAGTGGTAGACCGTAGTGGTCATTCCAATTTTCAGAAAGGGGGATCAGAGGATGTGCTTCAGTTGTCATGGTCACATGCTGCTTGTCCTCCCAAAGAATGTTTTTTTTTCCTGGATGCTGAAATGGGGGCTTCAACCAATTTTCAACCCTTGACTTGAAAATTGGTTGCTGTAGGAAAAAGTAAGGCTGAGTCTGTCTTGGAGTTGGAACAGTGGACCAGCTGTTCACCCTTGGAACTACTGAGGCAGTTGTGACCAGCCAGTTGACTGTTCTGTGGGCTTGGAGATGGCCCGGACTGCGTCCTCCAGATAATCCTGTGTAGTATTTATTATTTGTTTAATTTTTCTTTTTAATATTTCTCCACCAAATGTAACTATAGGATTATTAAATGATTTTTCTCCACTAAATTATAAAATGTAGGGTAAATGTTTTCTCCAATGGGGTTAAGATTGCTTTCTGCAGAATTATTAAGTAGTCTCACTGATATTCAACCAAAATGTGAACAACAAAACAATTGAGACACTGAGCTTATATTTATGTACATTTATTCAGCTACACAACAACAACAACTATGACACAACAATAACATACATTAAGTCAAAACAGCAACACAAAACAAACAAGTTGGTGAAATGTGAATGACAGGGAAGGAAGAGAACACAATATTATGCTGCACGTTGGGAAAATATTATGTTGTCATCTGGTGCTCCAGGAGGAAGGATTTAGGAAACAACACCTGAAAGCAGCTGTAAATTTAATAGTGAGCTAATTTGTTAACCTGTAAATTGTGTCTTTGACAAGAAAATTTGGGAAAGTTGCACCAAGTTTCAGGGACTGAAAGTTACTTGCACTGATGCTGCGACGTGATGATGATGCCTTGGTGGATGGTCAGGTCAGCCTGTTGATGTGGGTCAGAACAACTTGATGGTAAAGGAAGGTTCAGAGAAAGAATCTCTGGGATTCCTCAAGGATGGCTCTGGGAAAGAAGGACAAAACATGGTACTTTGAGGTGTGGTCTTTTAAAGTGGACTTCTGCATATCATGAACTCAGTACGGGTCTCGTACATCCTCCATAAGGGAGGGCTGATGTCTAGATGTCCCTCATAGAGTTACATTTTCAGATAACTTTTAACAATTTATGGTTTTCACTCAGTCTAATATTGTGACACATCATTTTTATATTTTTACTCCTGGTAGATAGACGGTCACAGCATGGCTAAACACATATATGACATGAGACATTTAGGGTGTCAAATGAACTTAAACATACAACAACAGATTTAAACAGAGATCATGGTGTGATGATGATCATGATGAGGTTCTTGAAGTCAATGTTCAATGGTTCCTTTAAATAAGTACACATAAAGAATGATTAAATCCAGGGTTGTGGAGAAATTGTCTTCCTTTATTGTAATGTGAGTTCAGAGTTTGTACCAGTGTCAGTGGAGTGGAATGTCTTTGAAGTCCTTATCAAAATTTTGACCCCTTCTTCCTGCAGGGTTGGTAGTTGGTCAGACTCAGAGTGTGTATTGGGGCTATTTGGTCCCTTGAAGGCCCCAGTACAGATTTTTTTTTTTATTGCTCTTGTCTGGAGGTCTGTTTTTGGGAAGTCTTTTAAAATCTGCTCTCGTGGTCTCCTTCTGCTGATTTAATACTTTTCACCATCCTGCCAGATCTGAAAGGTGTCTTGGTGTCTCGGCTCCACTGATCACAGGGAGCTTCATCTCCAACCTGTGGCTGTGAAGGTGTGAAGAATCTAGAGCTACAAGAGAGGGATAAACAAAATCTGCCCTTGTTCTGTTTCGCCGTTGTTCATGGCTGGTGGATCCTACGCCTGTTTGGGTCTCCTGTACAAGAATGTGTTCGCGGAGTCCTTGCCACAAGCCATGCTGTCGTTCTGGAACCAACGTGAGAGGTGTGTTGGTTTCCTCAGCACAAATTCAAACTGCTTTCTGCTGGATGTTGAACTCTGCCTTCCATCATGTTTATGGTGTTCATGGACAGGATGTGAATCTGTACAAGCGTGGCGAGGAG
Organism: Amphiprion ocellaris; assembly: GCF_022539595.1. Taxonomy (NCBI): domain Eukaryota; kingdom Metazoa; phylum Chordata; class Actinopteri; family Pomacentridae; genus Amphiprion; species Amphiprion ocellaris. Next base: position 30,722,875 of record NC_072785.1, on the reverse strand, counting down.
CGTGTCTTTTTTGGGAACCTCAGAGTTCTCTCTGCTTTTTGCAGATGACGTGGTTTTGTTGGCCTCTTTAGAACGTGACCTGTAGCACACACTGAGGGCTGAGCAGCCGAGCATGAAGCAACCGGGACAAAAGTCACCACCTGTGAGCCCGGGGTCATGGTTCTCTTCCACACAACAGTGGAATGCTCCCTCTGGATTAGGGTGAGTTTCCTTCTCAAGTGAAGGAGTTTAAGGATCTCAAGATCTTGTTCACGAATGATGGGAAAGTAGTGCATGAGACAGAAAGGTGGAGCAGTAATGCAGGCATTGTATGGGACTGTTTAGGTGACAAGAAGCTGACATGGAAGGCAACACTGCCAATTTACTTGTCCATCTTTGTCCCAATGTTTACCTGTGGTTAGGGCCTTGTGATAGTGTTCAAAAGAATGACATGACAGATATAAGGAGCCTTAATGAGTTTCCCATCTCGGGGGGCTGAGTTTAGCCTTAAAGATTGTGTGAGGAGCTTGGATATCCGGCAGGAGCCGAGCGTGAAGGTGGTGCTACATTGCAAAAGGGGCCATGTCGAGGGCATATGATCAGGATTCCTTCTGGGCCCATTTTTGAATAGGGTTTTCTAGGCACATCGTCATTGGTGAAAACCCTGGGGCAGAAATAGAGTTAACTAGCAGAATTGCATATCTTATCTGGCTGTGTATTGACCTCTGATCCCCCAGGAGATACTGGACAGTTCTGGTGGTGAAAGGGACATCTGGAATGACCCTGCTGCCAACACGACCCGACTCTGGACATTGGTGTTGTATGCTTTACATGTTGTACATTTATCCAGTAATGTACCTTGACAAAAAGTCTGGGGATCAACAGATCCTGGTGGTACAATCCCATCAGTTCCAGCTCTATTTTGCGTTTCATGGTGATGGACAAATTTTACTACCCAATATTCTAAAAGTACAATGCAAAAAGTTGAAAACTATTGACCAGTGAAATTTTTTTTGTTGACATTGTGTGTGTTAGCATTCCGTCACATTTCTATGTTTCCAATAAGAGTTGCTAACGTGTCTGTAGATTCCTGATCTTGTTTCAACCTCACGTCCAACTACATGTAATTGAGACTTTTAGGTGACATTTTTTTGTGATTACATTTCACTCACTGCCTCTGCTTGTATCTGTGTTGCTACAGAAACGTGAAAACAGCAATGGAATGAGATGTATGACATCTAAGGAGGATAATGACGGTTCCCCAACAGCAACAGAGAGAGATGAAGGACCAAGTTGTGAGCAATGTGGCAAGACTTTTACTCGGGTGCATCATTTAAAAGTCCATCAACTCACCCACACTGGAGTTAAACCATTCAGCTGTGATCAGTGTGGGAAGAGTTTTACTTCCAAGAGTACTTTAACAACACACCATCTGATTCACAGTGGAGTGAGACCATTCAGCTGTGATCAGTGTGGGAAGGCGTTTTTTCGGAGGAATGCCCTAAAAGTCCATCAACTCATTCACAGTGGAATTAAGCCGTTCAGTTGTGATCAGTGTGCGAAGACTTTTACTCAGGTGCAACATTTGAAAATCCATCAACTCATTCACAGTGGAGTTAAACCATTCCGTTGTAATCAGTGTGGGAAGACTTTTACTTACAAGAGTAAGTTAACAACACATCAAGTCACCCACAGTGGGGTTAAACCATTCAGCTGTGATCAGTGTGGGAAGACTTTTACTTACAAGAGTACTTTAAAAACACACCAACTCATTCACAGTGGAGTTAGGCCATTCAGCTGTGATCACTGTGAGAAGACTTTTACTCAGATGGGCACCCTGAGAAGCCATCAATTCATTCACAGTGGAGTTAGGCCATTCAGCTGTGATCAATGTGAGAAGACTTTTACTCAGATGGGCACCCTGAGAAGCCATCAACTCATTCACAGTGGAATTAGACCATTCAGCTGTGATCAGTGTGTGAAAACCTTTACTCAACATGAACAGTTGTTGATCCATCAATGTCCCCACTCTGGTAGAAAACTGTACCACTGTGACTCCTGTGAAAAAACTTTCAAGCACCAACAGAGCCTAAAACTTCACCAACGCATCCACACTGGACATGATGTGTACATATGTGATCACTGTGGCAAACCATTTGTCCAGTTCGCACAGTTAAAAGCCCATGAAGTTACCCACACTGGGATTAAACCGTACCACTGTGACCAGTGTGGGAAAGGCTTCAGCTACATTTGTAGTCTCAAAACTCACCGACGTGTCCACACTGGAGAGAGACCATACAGATGTGACGAGTGCAAGAAGACTTTTAGAACTTCGGATTCACTGAAAAGACACCAACAGATCCACACCAGGAAGAGAACATTCAATCAACGTCACAGTGAGGTATGTAAAGACTGGTGTCAGCAACAGTGTCCACACAATTCTGCATTGGATATTTTGGATCTTGCTCTGAAATTTCATGTCAGACTATTTTGAACAACTGTGGTCAGTGGAATTATGTTAACACGGTATCAACTACTGTTCAGTCCAACCTGTACTCATTTTCACACAGAAATCTGGTCCAGATTAATCTGGGGATGTAGGTAAGATTAGGAATTCTGACGTGATCAGCGTCAACACAAACTTATTCTCAACACATAAAGGTGAAAAGACATCACATCAGTGTTAAATAGTCTGCTGGGATGTTGGATCATTATCCAGTATAAACACAGTTTAACTCATCAGTTGCTTGCTGGCCTCATGTCAGTGAGCCTCATACAAGTCTCTGTCATCGTGCTCCTTTCCTAGCTAAGGTTCCAGAATGCTCTGTGTTTTCCAACACAGAACAGTTCTTGAAGATCTAGTAAGAATCTCCACTTTGTAATGCAACTACGTACTGCAGCTCATCTACAATAGCTGATGTGTGTATTATTGAGGTACATGATATCAGCAGATACTAAGTATTTAATGACTGACATTGGATCATGGGCCAACAGTACTTTATTGGGACATCCCTTATTGAAACTCCTGCAGCCATTCTCTTTTGATACGAGTGTTAATCTTCCTGGAAACTCAGACAACTGAATGTTAAATTACAACAGGTTAAAGTGTCTTCAGATGTCAGTAGAGGTGTTCTCTATTTCAGGCAGGGCATCAGTTCTTCAGTGCTGCAGGAAACCTTGACTTTCTCTGTGTTTGTGTGTTTTGTTTTTCAAGCAGAGCAGCACAGATGGACAAAACTCTCAGACTTGTCAGCACTCTGCCAATGGTGAACAGTGCTGTTGTGACCAGTCTGGACCAACATCCAACCAACAAGGAACCCTACAATGACACCAGCAGATGCACACTGGACACAAACTGAACCTCTGCCAAGAAGATTTCTCCATGCCGGGTTCAGTGAAAGTTCATGAAGTCTCCCACAAACTTAAAGTCCTTGAGATCAGGCTCCACAGAATTCAGGTCTAATCTCTTGTTTAGTGTCTTAGTTAATGTTGCACTCGATTAGTCATATTTTAATCATCTCTCTATGTTTCTTAATTCTACTACAAAGTAAAAATAAAGGAGCAGCACGTACAGTGTCTATAAAGAGTATTCACCCCCCTTCGAAGTTTTTCCCTTGTTACTACTTTTGAACAGAAAATCATGAGTGACCAAGGAAGAAAAAGTGAGGGAGGCCACCAAGACAACCATGATTCCTCTGAAGGAGAGATGTTAGAGACTGTTCATCTAACAACTGTTGTCTGTTCTTCACCATTCAAAGCTTTGTGGAGACACAGAGAAAGACTCTGTTGAGAAAAATTCATATTAAATCAGGACTAGAGTTCACCAGAAGACATGTGGAGACTCTGAAGTCACCTGAAGAAGGTTCTTTGGTTTGACTTTCTCTTTATACTTTGCTGCTGTAGTGAGCAGACTGAAAATCCTGGTTTGAGCTTCATCACCATGAACTTCCTTTGTCTTTTTTTTTTAAGTTATTTTTTTGGCCTTTATTAGATAGGCGCAGTGAGAGAGACAGACAGACAGACAGACAGGGGAGAGGAGTCGGGGGAAGACATGCAGCAAAGGGCCGCGAGCGGGAATCGAACCCGGGCTGGCTGCGTCAGGGACCAGCCCCTGTACATGGGTCACCTGCTCAACACGTTGAGCTATACGGGCACCCAACTTACTTTGTCTTTAAAATGAAAGAGTAGCTTATACACTGTTCAGTTTTGTCTTGTTTCATTGTTTTACATGATTGATCATTAAATTTTACTTCTAGTGTTCCATTTAACTCCACCTCCACTGGTTCTTTTTCATCATAAACTTATATTTTAACTGGTATCTGTAAAGTTTTAGCTCAATATATCAAATGCTTTCCTTAGCATTTAACGTAAAACAACTGTCTTTTGGTCCACTTTCAGGAGAGTTTTTGCACATTTAACTTTATGGCTGTTTGAACAACAACATGTCAAGAACTTTTAAAGATGAACACCTGGAATTTTTTCTGCTATTTCTTTTGACAATAATTAAGAATCTGAGTGATTGTACAACTTGTCATATCTGCTCTGTCAGTTATGAACAAAAATAACTTTTTTTCATTTTAATATTAAAACTATTCTCTGTGATTCTTTTGTATTATTGTGACATGAAGCTACACGTGGTTCAGACAATATCTCTAGTTGACTTCTGCATTATCAGTTTTTATGTTAATATAGATTCCTTTGTCATTGCTCATATATTTAGAAAAATATACAGGCTCAAACGAAATGCAGTTTCTAATGAGAACTTGATAGTACAACCAATGTCATATAAAACCTTTAAAGTGAGCTTTTAAAAGATTAATAAATAAATAAAACAGGGACTCTAGTTTACAGAATGTAAAACCATTCATATGGGAGCCGTTTCCTGTTGAACCTGGTCAAGAGTCGAACATGTGTCCGTCGACAGAAGCCGCTTCGAGGTCTTCTCCGGCATCTGGAGGGACGTGAACTTCTCACACATCTTCTGGTAGGTTCACACTCACAACCTTTCTACATTTTCAGACACAGCTTCGTGAAATCTTTTCAAGCAATTGACGGTTTGGTGTTTTGCTTTGTTCATACATAAGGAGCAGCAGTCCTCTCGAAAGCCGCGATTCCACAAGCACCTACTCGGCGCGGTGCGGCTCGGCTCGTCTTTGTTTGCGAGCGTTTCCATATGGATTAGTGCATGGTATCAGACACGATTTTCCGTACCTTCTCGGCTGAGGTTCCAAGCGAGATGAAGCGAGCCGAGATGTGACGTCTACATAGTGCAGGCCACTGATTGGACAGGAGTGCAGGCCACTGATTGGACAGGAGTGCAGGCCACTGATTGGACAGGAGTGCAGGCCACTGATTGGACAGGGAGTGACGACACACGAGAGCGACTCCAGCACGAAAACAAAACCGGCATTTAAAAAAAACTAAACAGCGACGGTGTGCATTGCTCTTCACAGACCTCTCTGTTCTTCATAATTTTAATATGACAGCCAGACCTGTACTGTGGGTGGATGAAGAGGTCGAGACTTTTCTGTCTTTGGTGGTGGACCAAAGAATACAGAGGGAGCTGGACGGAGAAAGTTTATCAGGAGGTCTCTGAGCGGATGGCCGCTCACATATACAGTAGACTGTATATAAAGAGGACAATGAAGCAGTGTAGGGAGAAGCTGAAAAAGCTCAAAAATGACTATTGGTTCACCAAGGACCACAACGGCCGGCGTGGGTCAACCAGGAGGTGTTGGAAGAGGTTTAATGGAAGCTATTTACTGGCACCGCACCAGCCAGCAACAGGAGGAAGACTCAGCTGCTGCATTATTGGAGACGTTCGAGGACGGTGAGTGTTTTGTGACTTCAAGAAACTTTTACATCATTTATCCCATTGGTGGCAAGCTTCTTTTAAGCAAACAAGTATATTTAGAAAGTAACGTTGTTGTCTCCTGTAGCAGACAATAAGCTAGCTAGTTAGCCATCAGCGCTAGCTAGTTAGCCATCAGCGCTAACTCCGTGCTCTGCTTGTATTTCGTGCTGCTGTTTCTAACGTTTAGCTCTCAGAAGCTAATACATCAGTCAACATGACGAACTAAGCTAGTGGCCGTACAGGTTTATTTTTTTCACAAGTTACAATGTCGTATTTTTCGTGTACTTAGGGTGAATGTTTATTTCTGTTCAACAATCCCTTTCAACGTGCGAAGCCTCCTCCACCTCCGTCATGGAGCCCCCAGCTCCCCTGCCTCCTCTCCACCACCAGCTTCAGGACCAGTACCAGCTCGGACACTGACACTGTCAACATCAACCTCCAGCACGTCACAGCAACTTCTTATCACTGGTAAGACACGGTAAACAGAGACCATGGTTGATTTTCGCATCATTATTATTATTACTACAGGTGTAAATGCCTGCAAGCATGATCAGAACAGTGAGACCAATGACCAAGAATTCAGGCAGGTGTAAATGCAAACTGTGCAGCTGCCAGCTCAGGAACTCCTGATGAAAGCTACATGTAGCTACAGTGACACATAAACAGAACACATGCAGCTGCATTTTTTTCTCCATCGATTTAACAAGCAAGTCACTCTAATGAATTTACTTTCTGGTGCAGTGTAGTATTGCAACCATTCTTCTTATAGTCACTAGGTAGCTGTGAAACTGAATGAAAATATACATAGAAATAAGAAAACACAGCTGTTCTTAGCAACTCCAAAATGTGCACAAGATGAAATGAAGTTCACACCACGTTGTTTTTAGTTGTGGTGGAGGAGGTACTGCTTGTGCTTCAGTTAAAATGAAGAGTGCCAAAAATGTATTAAAGTAAAACTATCAAAGACATGATCATGATTGAAAATCAATGGATAGGTGGCTAAACACATCACATCATAGATAGCTGTGGAGTCCTTCAAGCTCCTGGGGACTACAATCTCTCAGGACCTGCAGTGGGAGACGAACATCCACTCCATCCTGAAAAAGGCTCAGCAGAGGATGTATTTCCTACGACAGCTGAGGATTGATCCAGTTCTACACTGCAGTCATCTGATCTGTCCTGTGCACCTCTGGATCAGCCACACAGCAGGACAGAAACAGACTACAGCCTGTAGTATGGACTGCAGAAAACATCATCAGAGACTCCACTCACCCTGGACATTAAACTGTCTCCCCCCTCCCCTCTGGCAGGCGCTACAGATCCCTGTACACAGAAACCTCCAGACACAAAAACAGTTTCTTCCCCACTGCCATCACTGTAATAAACAGCTGAGTCATTCCTACACACCTGTACAATAGTCACTATTCCAATGGACATGTACAGTATTTTTTTCACCATGAACAGCATTCTCTGCTTTTGCACTGCTGTGTTTATAGCAATTATCGTTTTGTTAATGTGTTTATTCCAGTCTAGCTGTAAATTTCTGTTTATATTGTTTTATTTAATTTTGCTACTATTTTTTCCTCTTTCTATAGTTTATTTTTTATTATTCTCTTCCATATTCCTAGTGTGACACCAACAGCCAAAACCAAATTCCTTGCATGTTGTGTACTTACTAAAGCTGATTCTGATCACTTTTCTGTCTTTGGTCTAGGCAAGAGGAAAAGGTGCAACAGAAAATTGGACCTTCCAAGCGTCCTTGTGGAGATGCAGGCTGAGGAGGAGTGGAGTCATTCCCAGCATGATGAGAACATCTGGTTGCTCCTCAGCGAGGCAAGAGAGAATGAAGCAGCCTTGCAGTGGAGGAGATGGTCCAGAATGCTGCCTTCAACCAGTCATTGCTGGGTGTACTGGGGCAGCTGGGTATGTAGTGCTGGGTGTACTGGGGCAGCTGGTGCAGGCAGTGGGCAGCCAGAGTCCACCTCCCAGAGACTTGAGATTTAGTTGTATATAGTTTTACTTTTAGTCCTCCACTGTAGGAGAGGCCCACCACAGTTTGTACTTTGCACATTGTAAATAGTTTTGATTTTGCTGCTGACTAATAAACTATTTTGTGACTTATGTGATTCCATCATAACTTTTCATTTTGTCTGTTAAGACACTGGTAGGAAAAGAGTCAACAGTCTGAACCAAACAATTCTGTATTCCCTAATAATGCATTTATGTTTAATGGGATTTAACATGTTTTAACACAAACTCCTGCATGGTTCATAATTCCGTTGACTGAATTACACCAAAGCAATACTGATTTATCAAACTGGAATATTCTTAAAACAGCTGTTTTAATGTTTTGGTGTTTAATTTGTCATGTGATCTTGCTAACCTTCACAAATAAAACAATAGCATAGACACATCTGCAAAAGGTACAAAAGTTTGTCAGAATTGCATTAAAGAAGACAATAGCGGTCCGGGGACAGAAAAACAGAAGTATAACAAGAAGAATAACTTTTAACTTCTGCATGAGACGTAGTGCATCAGTGCATCCTGTACATCTCTGTCCTCCTCCTCTACACCTTGTACCACTGCAGGCTCATGTGCTGCTGCTTCAGGTAAATCCCATGAAGTCTCATCAGAGAGCATCTGAAACACATACACAGCATACATATTTTAATATCTGAAACACATACACAGCATACGTATTTTAATATCTGAAACACATACACAGCATACATATTTTAATATCTGAAACACATACACAGCATACATGTTTGAATATCTGAAACACATACACAGCATACATATTTTAATACCTAATAGCAATAAACTGCAGCCATTACAGGGTCGTTCACAGGACTGATACACGATAGCTAGCGAACTAGCATTAGCTTACCCTCATATGTCGTCTCGTTCATATCCTCTTGTCTTCAGCTTGATACTGCTGCATCGCCTCCTAAACTCTCCTGTGTGTCTCCTGAGTGTTTCGACTCGCTGCTCTCAGTTTTCTCAGACTCTTCTATTACTTTGAATCTGACAGAAAGCCACAGACCGAGCAGCAGGTGAACCATCGTCTCCGTTATGTTGCGTTTGTGTCGCACGCAAATGACGTTAAGGGACTTCCGGCTCGCTGCGCTATGAGACTCCACCCACGATGAGGCTATATGGAAAAACAACTAAACCGAGACGAGCCGAGTCAGATACAATAGTGGCGAACCGTACCGCGCCGAGTAGATGCTTGTGGAATCGTGGCTATCGAGAAGGCTGAATGTGGACGTGTGCTGGGATGGGGAGGGGTCACAGTCCGTTGAGAGTCTCACAGCATGTGGGTATGTGTGTGGATAAGAAGGGGGCACAGTCCATTTAACAGTCTTAGAACTTGTGCAAAGAAGCTGTTCTGCATCCTGCTCGTTCTGCAGCTGATGCTCTTGTACCTCTTGTCAGATGGTAGGAGAGAAACAGGCCCTCAGAGGAGTGTTGGGGGTCTTTAATGATAGAGGTTGCTATGCCTATGCAGTGCTGTTGGCAGATCTCCAGGAATGGAAGAGGGGCACCAATCATTTTGCTGGCAGCCTTTACAATCCTGTTGAGCTGTCGTTTGTCCTGGGCCCTGCAACTGCCATGCCAAGATGTGAAGCTGTGAGTCAAAATGTTTTCAGTGGTGCCCCTGTGTTACGGCTGTGGCCGTATTTTGGTAATGTTGTGTTTGTAGTTTTGAAACGTTTTATTGTCTAGGAGTGGGTGTTCTGTGTTTGTTTGTAGATCTTTGTTTCGTCCTGTTGGTTGGTAGTGGGTGTTCTGTCTTTGTGGATCTTTGTGTGCAGGAGCTGATTGGTGGCAAGGCGGACCCAGCGCTGATTGGCTGTAAACCATTTTAAATCGTGGCGGCCGGCAGTGATGAGGGGAGCCTCTCTGACAGCAGCACCCTTTGTTTTTTCCCAGACTCCAGACTTTTGCCTTGATACCTGTGTTTTTTGGTTAGATTAAGATAGTGTGTTTTTTGTTTGTTAGACTTGGGTTTATTTTTGTAGAAGTTGTGGTTTTGTTGGATAGGATCTTTTGTTTGAGTGCTATAATGCCTCTTTAGTTTGTATCCAATTATTTTTTTATTTTATTTTTTTTGCTTGAATGAATAGCCCATGTGGTGGCCTCTTTTATTTGTAAATAGTGTAAATAAACCTTTTGTAATTTTTCTACAAACTGTTCATCATTTTTTGGGGACTGGGAAAATATTCCACCTTATTTTTTTTAAAAACAAACATTATGCTACGCACCTTCCCCCTAGACGGGTGCGTAACACCCTGTAAATTAGAGTGAGCCTCCTGGCAACAATATCTCTAGTTGACTTCTGCATGATCAGTTTTTATGTTAATATGAGCTCAGAGATGGAAGTTTTCATGATGGTCTCAATTTTTTTCATTCTTGAACGCACCCAAATGAAACAAACAACCTCTGATTCTTTGTTCTTCTTGTCCAGTAATGTAGATTCTGAATGAATGACGTGATGAGAAATAAGAGTGAAAATTTCAGGTTTTTATCTTTAATAGTTCCTGAGATATTGTTGTTCAAACAGCCTCAAATTTGCATGATTGACAAAACCTGCAGACACTCGGTTTCCAGGTATTTATTAAATTTATTGGATTATTTAAAACACAGAAACATCTCAATACATCAGTGTGTTTTTATTTTAGAAATATTAATATTTCATTGTATCGTAGATTTTAGGCCAGTCCAGTTTGTTGTTGTGATCGTTTCTGCGCATGTGCGACTCATTTCGAGCAAGCCAGAGACGTCGGCCGCTGATGACGCACTAAACCCTCGACGGTGGCACCAGAGCAGTTAGTTTCCTCTCCGGGAGCCGTTAGTTTCTTCTCCGGGAGCCGTTTCCTGTTGAACCTGGTGAAGAGTCGAACATGTGTCCGTCGACAGAAGCAGCTTAAAGTCTGTGAGGTTGAGTTTGAGCAGCAGCGACGTGGATTTGTGCAGGAAACAGGTGAAGACGGACTGCGAGCTGCTGCTGAGCCGCTTCCAGCAAACACAGTCCGTCCGCTTCGAGGTCTTCTCCGGCATCTGGAGGGACGTGAACTTCTCACACATCTTCTGGTAGGTTCACACTCACAACCTTTCTACATTTTCAGACACAGCTTCGTGAAATCTTTCCAAGCAACTGACGGTTTGGTGTTTTTCTTTGCGTGTGAACTGAGGTCAGTTCAATCAGAACTAAAGACTTTGAGCTCACAGACTGATCAGCTTCATTTCCATTAAAGCCTCTTTGAGATTTAATCTAAAATGATCATTTTCTCAGTGAACTGAGGTGGTTCTCCTAAACTAACTGATGTTTCACAGCTAAGCTGCTCCAGAGGAGGTTCTGTTCAGAGTTTAGATTTTAGTCGGCTGTCAGAAGCGTCTCCTTTTCCTTCATTCTTCTCCTGATGATTCTCTCTGAGCGATCCAGATTCTCAGCTGAGATTTTATCTTCCAACCTGTTGAGCTGTACGTTAGTAATCCCACTGAATGAAGCCGTGCAGTTCCAGAATCACACACTGTCTGGTTTGTGTTGCCATGGGAACCTACATGCTTTCAGTTGGTGACTGAGAGAAAGCATCAGTATGTTTTTATCCTTGTTCCTGATTTGCTGCCCAGTCTGTTTCCACTGCTGGTACTGCAGTTGGTAGAAGACAGATTAGAAAATGGATTATTCTGTTGGTATTTATCTGAGAGAATATTCAGTCAGGAACATTAATTCCACTTTTATTTGGCCCAAGAAAGAAAAGAGATTTCCACGTCTCCTTCATTATGGGACAGTAACAGACCTCAATGCTCTTGTTGAATATCAGGTGTAAATAAATTAAGTTTCAAGTTTCAGAGCTCTGATGTACAGCTGTCACATTAGAAATAAGTGGCTTTATTGAGGGTCACTGAGCAGTAAAATACATTCACTAACTTCCAGCATGAACAGTTTTCTACCAGCATTTCTGTCTTGAATCAGCTGCAGTAGCATCTTTATATTCTCTTTATTCTCTTTTTCCATGCCTGTTTTCTGTCTATGTTCCTTATTTTATCAGTTTAAGTTCATTTGTATCAGTTTTAGGTGAAATTGAAAAGAGCTGAAAGTCAAGCATTGAGTTGAAATCTGTCGTCTGTGTTGGCTGATGGACATCTAGGACACTTTGACACTTGCGTATAGAGTGGTATCCTAATTAAGATGTGTTTGATGTGACAGGTGATTGGCAGGAGGAGGAGAGTCTGACGGAGGAGCAGAGGAACGTTGTCAGACTTTTTGTCTGAGTTCAACAACGGAGGAAACATGGATTCTTCACAAGAAGTGAGAACAATTGTTTTATGGCACATTAACACAGTTTTCTTTTTTATCATTATTATTGTGAGAGTCCGTTGCTTACTGGCTCTGAATCCACAGACAGACTAACCATGGGTCACAGGAGGGCTGGATGTTGATCAGTACTTTAGATGGACGTCATCACATCTCTAAACTAACAGTGGAGGGAGGCTTCAGACTGGTTGGATGCAGCATACGGGAGAAATAGAGATAAACTAAAGCAAGGCAAGCTAAGAAATGCAACAGTGAAGTAGTTAGGTATAGACTGCATTCTGATTAGTATTGTAGAAGATGTTGGTCTGAGGAACGTCCTTAGGATAGCAGTGAATGATGGCACGTATGAGCCTCAACGTGTGTCTGAGATTCTCCACAAGAGGTACAAGCATTTATTTATGTATTTATTTGATATGGGCAGTGCACATCAATGAACGTCTATGTAGACAGCAATAGACATAAATATGCTGGAATATAGCAGCAATGTTAATTTACATCTGCATTTCCTCGGCAGGTAACAATAAACACAGCAGTGTGAGAACAGGTGTTCGTTATTTGTGATAGAAGACAAACTTAGACTTAGACTTAGATTTAGACCGACTTTATTAGTCTCCAGAGGGGAAATTCTGTAAAATGGAGACATCAGACAGTGAAGAGGCAGATAGGAAGGTAGGAAAAAGCGTGGGGGTGACGACATGCAGCAAAGGGCCGCAAGCGGGAATCGAACCCAGGCGGCTGTGTCAGGGACCAGCCCGGAATTGATACTTTTAAGTTACATTTTTTCACCATTACATTTCACTCATTGTCTCTGTTTGTATCTTTGTCTGTCGCTACAGAAACATGACAACAGCAATGGAGTGAGACGTCAGAACTCTGAGGATAACGACGGTTCCCCAACAACAACAAACAGAGATGAATCACTCAGTTGTGAGCAATGTGGCAAGACTTTTATCACACAAACCAATCTAAGAATTCACCATTGTTTTCACACTGTGGACGGACCTTTCAGTTGTGATCAGTGCGAGAAGACTTTTACTGACAAGTGTAATTTAACAAGACACCAACTCATTCACAGTGGAATTAGACCATTCAGCTGTGGTCAGTGTGGGAAGACTTTTACTCGGGTACAACATTTAAAAGACCATCAAGTCATTCACAGTGGCCGCAAGCTGTTCAGCTGTGATCAGTGTGAGAAGACATTTACTCTAATTGGTAATTTAAAATCCCATCAAGTCATCCACAGTGGAGTTAGACCATTCAGATGCGATCAGTGTGGAAAGAAATTTACTTTCAAGAGTACGTTAAGAAACCATCAACTCATTCACACTGGAGTTAAACCATTCAGCTGTGATCAGTGTGGGAAGGCTTTTACTCGGGTGCATCATTTAAAAGACCATCAACTCACCCACAGTGGACGTAATCTGTTCAGTTGTGATCAGTGTGGGAAAACTTTTACTCGGTTGAATAATTTAAAAGACCATCAACTCACCCACATTGAAGTTAGACCATTCAGCTGTGGTCAGTGTGTGAAAACCTTTACTCCAAATGAGCAGTTATTGATCCATCAATGCCCCCACTCTGGTAGAAAACTGTACCACTGTGACTCCTGTGAAAAAACTTTCAAGCACCAACGGAGCCTAAAATCTCACCAACGCATCCACACTGGACATGATGTGTACATATGTGATCACTGTGGCAAACCATTTTTACGGTACGCACAGTTAAAAGCCCATGAAGTGACCCACACTGGGGTGAAACCGTACCACTGTGACAAGTGTGGGAAAGGCTTTAACTACATTGCCACCTTCAAAACTCACCAACGTGTCCACACTGGGGAGAGACCATACAGATGTGATGTGTGTAATAAGACTTTTACAACTTCAGGTTCCCTGAAACAACACCAACAGATCCACACCAGGAAGAAAACATCCAATCAATGTCACAGTGAGGTATGTAAAGGCTGATTTCAACAACAGAATACACACAGTTCTGCATTGGATATTTTGGATATTGCTGTGAAATTTCCTTTAAAACTGTACTGAGCAACTGTGGTCAGCCGAATTTATCTTAACACATCATCAGCTGTCCTTTGGTCTAACTTGTACTCGTTTTGACAGAGAAATCTGGTCTTGGTTAATCTGGGGATGTAGGTAAGATTAGGAATTCTGACATGATCAGCATTAGCACAAACTTGTTCACAACATTTTTCTTAACTCACGTAGGTGAGAAGACATCACATGAGTGTTAAATATTCTGCTGGGATGTTGGATGTTTATCCAATATATACCAAGCTTAACTCATCAGTTGCTTGCTGGCCTCATGTCAGTGAGCTTCATATAAATCTCTGTCATGGTGCTCCTTTATTCGCTAAGGTTCCACAATACTCTGTGCTTTCCAGCACAGAACAGTCTGATGGACTGGCAAGAAGTGCCACTTTGTGGTGCAACTAGGTACTGCAGCTCATCTACAATAGCTGATGTGTGTATTATCGAGGGATGTGATATCAGCAGATACTAAGTATTTAATGACAACTTGAATCATGAGCCAAAAGTACTTTTTTGGGACGTCCCTAGTTTAAACTCCAGCAGCCATTCTCTTTCTATATGAGTGTTTTTATTGCTGGAAGCGGACAACAGAATGTTCAATTACAACAAGAAAAAGTGTCTTCAGATGTCAGTAGAGGTGTTCTCTATTTCAGGTTAGGCATCAGTTCTTCAGTGCTGCAGGAAATCTTGACTTTCTCCATGTTTGTGTGTTTGTTTTCCAAGCAGAGCAGCACAGATGGACAAAACTCTCAGACTTGTCAGCACTCTGCCAATGGTGAACAGTGCTGTTGTGACCAGTCTGGACCAACATCCAACCAACAAGGAACCCTACAATGACACCAGCAGATGCTCACTGGACACAAACTGAACCTCTGCCAAGAAGATTTCTCCATGCCAGGTCCAGTGAAAGTTCATGAAGTCCTTGAGATCAGGCTTCAGCAAATTCCAGTTCAATCTCATATTGAGTGTTTTTGTTAAGGTTGCACTTGATTAGTCATATTTTAATAATTTCTTTTTTCTGTTTTCTGATGGGGTTTCCTTAATTTCGACTTGTAAAAAAAAAAAAAAAAATAAATAAATAATAAAAATAGATCAGCACTTACATTGTCTATAAAGACTATTCACCCCCCTTAGAAGTTTTCCCCTTGTCATTGCTTTTGAACAGTAAATCATGAGAGGCCACCAAGACACCTATGACTCCTCTGAAGGAGTTCCAGCTTCAGCAGCTGAGATGTTAGAGACTGTTTATACAACAACTGTTGTCTGTTCTTCACCAGTCAAAGCTTTATGGAGACAAAGAGAAAGACTCTGTTGGAAAAAGAGAAGGGGTGGGGGCTTTTGAGTATCCCCACACCTGCCCAGCACATCTCACCCTGGGCAAGTCTGGAAAAGGAGAGTCCAACCCCTCTCCAGGACTTTGGTTTTGGAACCCTTGCTGTGCGTGGAGGTGAGCCCAATTTTATCTAGCCGGTTCCGCTCCACCTCCCACACCAGCTCAGGTTCCTTCCCCACCATTGAGGTGTTGTTCCACATCCCCAGAGCTAGTCTACGCCACCTGGGGTGGTGCGCCAAGGTGCCCATTCCTCCCTACTGCCCCGTGGGCATAGCACCTCACCCCGATTTCCGGCCTGGCAAGTGGTGGGACTACTGGGTGGCGGCCGCATGTTACTTCTTCGGGCTGTGCCCAACCAAGCCCCACGGGACCCCAAGGCTCGGCCACCAGATACGCTCTGACGAGCGCTCCCTGAGGCTTGGCTCCAGGGAAAGGCCCTGGTATCCCTAACCCGGGCAAGGTAGCGGCTTCACCTTTTTGTGCTTTTATTGGGTTAACCACTGCCCCGACACCAGTCTCGCCACGTCATTCCAACTGAAGGCACCTGAGCAGTGCACCGCAGCTGAGGTTCAGGAGCATTTGGATTGTCACATGAGAAATGTGAGGAGGACCGCAACCCAATGGGTTCAGATTGTACAGTGGGGTTTTCTGCTTACAGTCAGTTCCCTGTGAGTGATTCCCTTTTCCATTTCAGTCCTGGCATGTCCCAGGCTGTCTCAGCAGCATGCCATCCACAGCCTCCGCCTACCTCTCTGCCTCCTTTTGCCTTGGCCTGCCTAGGTCGGATGAGATGATGGTGAGCCCTCACAAGCCTGCTGCCTTGACTCTGCCCCCTGTTGCTGTCCCTGAACTGACTCCTGCTGCTGTTGTCCAACCAAGCTCCGAGCCTGGTGTTCAACAGGTTGTTGCTATGTTTGACAAAGTGTTGTCCTTGTGCAGTGCTTCCCTGGCAACCAGCCAAAGGGCAGGCGACCATTGTCCAGTCACCTGCCAACCGACCCATTGTCAGCCTGGCCGTTCCCATAACCAGCAGCACCCTGAGCCCTTCACATGCAGAGCTTGTGGTTCCACTGACAACTCAACCCATGCACACTGCAGACTGTACAGACTGTGTCTCAACTGCTTAGGCCCTGGTCACATTAGACAAGTTTGCCCACAGATCCTCTGTTTCACACTGTGATGTGAATGTGTGTGACTATGATGCCTATGTGCAGTCCCTTTTGGAAGATCTGCACTGTGCCATGGCGCTGGCCCAGAAGAATTGCACAGCTGAGCAGAGACGGTGTGATCAGTCCACCAGACGTGTCAAAGGTTAACTTCTGTCTGTCGGTGATCAGGTGCTGCTGGCGAACAAGTGCATCAGAGGGAAACATAAGCTTCCTGATAAATGGGAGCCCACTGTCTACACTGTAGTGGCTGCAAAATCCACCTTGCATACCTACCAGATCAGCGATGGCGATGGATATGAACGGATCGTTCACCTAAAGCTGCTGCTCCAGGTCAACTTCTTGCCTCTGACTGGAACATTGGTTGATGATGTTGTTCCTGCATCTGTGCCTGCTTCTGGTGTGACTGATGCCCCTCCTCTGTCTGCTTGGTGTGAACTGAGATGTCTGAGTTGGATACTGCAGCCGCGACAGTTGTAAGCTGAGCTGACTCCCTCTCATGTGTTAGTGACTGAGATGATGGCCGTACTGCCTCGTGGGTTTGTGAGCAGTCCTCCCCTGAAGGGTCCCTTGGTCTGGGCAGTCCACCAATTCCCTGTGTTGTGGCCTCCCCTGTTTCGGATGTTACTGCCTCTGTTGTGCAATCTGCTCCTCCACTCTATTCATCACCTTCATTCCTTAAATCCATCACATCCATTCCTTAAACCAGTGTGTCGGTTGAATGAAACCATGACCCAACTTGAGTCCATTTTAAGGGTTGAGCAAACATCGCAGCCTGTCATCGATGTGTGAAACATACACGTCAATGATTTTTTTTTTTTTTTAAGTATTTTCCTCTTCTGTGTCATGTTCTTTACCCTCTCTTTATGCTGTTCTGGTAATGCACTGTTGCATGGAAACCATTCATGTGTAATGTATAAGGCACCTCATTTTGTCTCAGGAGTGTTATGATTTTTGTTTGGTGCCAGGCAGAACTCTACTCCTCTTATCATTTGATAGGACGTCTGTATTGTTGGTTAATTCTGTTTTGTTGTGTATTTCTGTTATGGCCAGTGGTTGTAAATGTGGACTGTTACTCTACATACCTATAATATTGTCTTAGTAATATATAATATACCATATATATTTTATTTTATTATTTTGTTGTTGTGATTATGTTTCCTGTTATAATTACACAAAGTTTAGTCTGCCTCTCAGTTGTTGTGTGGAACCTTCGCTGGGGGTCCCTGTACCCCTACGTACACTTTTGGCCACCACACCCTGTCTGATAACTGAGTTTTTCCTTCCTTACATCTTCTGTTTTGTTTATGTGTTCTGTGAGAGAGGTAAGTGAGATTGTGATGTTGTAATTTGTGCGTTTTAATGTGATGTAATTCTACCTTTAAGTTCGCTTTCCCAGTCTAATGTGGTTTTGTGTTATTTAATTTCTGAAGGAGTACAAGTC
Source organism: Amphiprion ocellaris (assembly GCF_022539595.1). Classification (NCBI taxonomy): domain Eukaryota; kingdom Metazoa; phylum Chordata; class Actinopteri; family Pomacentridae; genus Amphiprion; species Amphiprion ocellaris. Next base: position 30,704,729 of record NC_072785.1, on the reverse strand, counting down.
TTGCAAATTGACAGAAGATCTCATGTGTTTTTTATTGGCTCTCAAGGCTGTCAAGGCTGTAATAAATGGAGATCGCCTCCAAAAAAGATCTATGTTTTGGCTGATTTAACACAAAGCAGAGAAGAGAAACCATCGGTTACATCTGCAACATTGTACAACTTGTCATAACTGCTCTATCAGTTATGAGCAAAATAACTTGTTTTCTTTTTAATATTGAAAGTATCCTATGTTTTTCTTTTCTATTATTGTGACATGAAGCTACATGTGGTTCAGACAATATCTCTAGTTGACTTCTGCATGATCAGTTTTTATATTAATATGAGCTCAAAGATGGAAGTTTTCATGATGGCCTCAATTTTTTTCATTCTTGAACTCACCCAAGTGGAAAAAACTATCTCAGATTCTTAGTTCTTCTTGTCCAGTAATGTAGATTCTGAATCAATGACGTGATGAGAAATAAGAGTGAAAATTTCAGGTTTTTATCTTTAATAGTTCCTGAGATATTGTTGTTCAAACAGCCTCAAATTTGAATGAAGGACAAAACCTGCAGACACTCGGTTTCTGACAAATTTAGAAACACCATTGGATCTCTTTATGATAATGCAAATAGGTCAATTTCATTACCAGGAGGTATTTCACCAAGGTTTGATATCAAACATGGAATAAAACAGGGCTGCTGAATTTCTCCATTTCTTTTTATTATGGCTATTTTTATCAGGAACTCAAACATTGCTCACTTAGATGTGTGGGGCAAACCCATTGTCATAAGCCAGCTAGCGGACGATACCACTGTTTTCATGAAACAGCTAACTGAAGTCCCCAAGATAATACGAACCATTAGAATTTTTTCCAAGGCCTCAAGGCTTAAGCTCAACCTAAACAAATGTGAACTGATGCCAATCCCTCATTGTGAATTAACAACTGCATACAACGTTCCTATAAGGTTGGTTGTCAAATATTTAGGTGTACATATTTCTAAGGGTTTTACTGAAAGAGAAACCAAGAATATTTGGAAGGTATTTGATAAATGCCAGGCTAAACTTAACTCCTGGTTAGTGAGAAATATCACTTTACTAGGTCGGGTTTTTCTGACTAAGATGGAAGGCATTTCGAGGTGTAACTATCCTGTGCAGTTTTTAGTTATTCCTAACAGAGTGATCAAGAAGATTAACCAGATTATTTTTGCTTATATTTGGAAAAGGAAAACCCACTATATTTAAAAAGCTGAAATGACTAAAGAATATGAAAATGGAGGTTTACAAGCCATAGACTTTGATATCATGAGAGAAATTTTCAAGAAGTTAGGAGGTATCGATTTATTATTAAGAGGTGACTTCACCATTCAAAGACGACCTGGTAAACTATCCCTTTTTCACCAACAAGTTCTCTTATATTAGAAGATATTGTCATAATTTCACCCCACACAACACACCAATATGGAACAACACATATATTGTGATCAAAAACAAATCATTGTACAATAAGGAATTGATGGATAAAAAATATCTGGTCTGTAATTCATTTTGTTGATGGAGAAGGATGTATGATGTCCCATGAAAACTTTAGTTTGAAATATAATTTAAATATTAGTCATAAATCCTTTTCTTCTATAACAAAATCAATTCCTGCCTCCATTTTAGGTCTAATCAGAAGCATCCTTTCAAATTCCACAGATTTCACTCCCTGTCTTCCACGTTTTCTTGTCTGTGACTTTATATCCACCAAAATTCTTAACAAAACAATTAGGAAAATGTATGATAGAATTTCATATCCTATGCTGTCATTCCGAACCTCCATTGCTCATGTTTTCTCGGCGACATCATACATTCTTTGTGTTCAAACTATCTAAAATACCCGATCAATCCCAAAGCTAAAGAATTGTGTTTTAGAATTTTTAATGGTGTGTATCCCTCGAATTAATTTTTACACCAACGATTCGGATTTGATGTGAATAATTGTGTATTTTGTCGCGGTATGGAAACTACACATCATCTGTTCTTTCAATGTATGTTCACAGAAGCACTTTGGGCTGATATATATGACTGATTTTACACCAATATTCTACTTGAACCCTTTCTTCAGAAAGATATTATTTATGGTTTGTATCAGAAAACGAAGATTATGACTTTTTGATTAACGATATCCTCATCCTCGGGAAAGTTGAAATACACAAATGAAAATACATGATGGTAAATCCTAGGTTTTATGTTTCATAAGGAGTTTCTATCCTTCACTAAAGCCCTTAAAAAATGAAGACTAAACATGCAATAAAACAGTTTTAATTTGACTGAGAATTACGATCTACAAAGAAAGCCCTAGCTCTGTTTTCTTCTGTTTTGTTTTTTTCTTTCTTTTTTCCTTTTTGCTTTGATTCTGTTTCATTTTCTGATTGCACTTCATATATTTTTTAAGAACTGCCTCTTCTAATAGATATATATTATATTTTACTGCACTGTAAGCACCTGTTCATTACAAAAATGCCTTTGCAAAGATCGTATTCCACAATGTTTTGTTAAATGAATTTGTCAATAAAGGAGAAAAAAAGACACTCGGTTTCCGGGTATTTATTAAATTTATTGAATTATTTCAAACACAGAAACGTTTCAATACATCAGTGTGTTTTTATTCTACAAATATTTTTATAAATATTAATATTTCATTGTATCGTAGTTTTCGGGCCAGTCAGAGATGATGGAGCAGAAATTGTTCAGTTGAATTTTTTCTGCGCATGTGCGGCTTTTTTCGAGCGAGGCCATTGTCTGAGACGTCGGCCGCTGATGACGCACTAAACCCTCGACGGTCCTACCGGAGCCGTTACTTTTCTCTCCGGGAAGCTTTTTTCTGTTCTGAATCCGACGAAGACACGAACGTGTGTCCGTCGACAGAAGCCGCTTCGAGGTCTTCTCCGGCATCTGGAGGGACGTGAACTTCTCACTCATCTTCTGGTAGGTTCACACTCACAACCTTTCTACATTTTCAGACACTGGAACGGAACTCAAAGGCAGATACCCTTCAGATTACATGTTGTGTGGAGGTGATTGGAATGTAACTCCTGATGAGTGGCTTGATAGGTGGCCACCTAGAGTTGGGAGATCCCAGGTTAATGATTTAATTAATACCTTTATGATTGACAACAACTTAACAGATATTTGGAGGAACATTAACCCAGGAGTTAAAGAATATTCATGGTTTAAACCAAATGGTAGTTGTAAATCCAGAATTGATTACTGGTTGGGTACTGATAATATAATGACTCATACTAAAAAAATTACAATGTCTAAAGCACCTTTATCAGATCATTGTTTCATAGAAATAGAATTAGAATCTACAAATCAAAAAATACATCGAAAAGGTTACTGGAAACTCAATGCGAAACTTTTACAAAATGAAGAATATTGTAATAAAATTAAAGAAGTAATTAATGAGGTCAAAAATGATAAAGAAATTAATGGTCATATTAATAAATGGGAATTTCTCAAATTTAGAATTAGGGAAACCAGTGTGAAATTTAGTAAAATTCTCGCCCAAAAAAATAAAGAAGCTGAAATTAGGTTGTTGCAAGAAATACATTTTTGCTGTAATAACACTGACCAATCATCTGAAGATAAAGACAGACTTATGGAATTACAAAATCAACTAGATGCACATTATCTTAACAAAGCACAGGGAGCTTTTGTGAGATCACGAGCAAGGTGGATTGAATCAGGAGAGAAAAATTTGTCGTATTTTTTCAATCTAGAGAAAAGCAGACAACAAAAAAATTGCATTTCTAGTCTTATAATTGATGAAAGGGAATACAAAGACCCAAACATTTTAGAAAAAGAAGTATATAGATTTTACTCAGAATTATATTCATCTAAATTTTCAAAAAATGACAGTAATAATCTTTTTCATAATATTAATTATTTAATACAAAAAATTGACTCCTCTTACAAACAGATCTGTGATTCCGAACTAAAAATTGAGGAACTAGATGCTGCTCTGAAGACAATGGCCTTAAATAAATCACCGGGTTCAGACGGTCTCACAGTTAATTTCTATAAATATTTTTGGGATGATTTACGATTATTATTATTTGAAGCTCTAAAACAATGTATAGACAGGAACGAACTGATGACAAGCATGAAACAGGGAGTAATTACTTTGATTCCAAAACCAGGGAAAGACAAAAGACTCTTAGATAATTTAAGAACTGTTACATTGTTAAATACAGACTATAAAATTTTCTCAGGAACAATTGCAACCAGACTTAAAAAAGGAATAGCAGATATAATTAGTGAGACTCAGTCGGGCTTTATTAAAGGAAGAGTCATTCATAATAATATTAGGCTTGTTATGGATATATTAGATTATAGCGATTTAATTGATGACAATGCTTATATACTCTTCCTTGATTTTTATAAGGCCTTTGATTCTGTTGAACATGAATTTATTTTAGAAACACTTCATAATTTTGGATTTGGTAAAAATTTTAAAAATATCATTTGTATGCTTTATTCCAATATAAATAGTTGTGTGATAATGGGTCATCATGGGACTTGTAAAAGATTCAATATTGAAAGAGGTATAAGACAAGGATGTGGGAGCTCTCCTTTGTTGTTCATAATGGTTGCAGAAATTCTGTCTATCTTAATTAAGAATAGTGTGATTGAAGGACGGAATATATTGGGCAAAGAAATAATAATAAGTCAGCTGGCTGACGATACAACCCCGTTTCTTAAAAATGACTCTCAAATCCCAGTAGCTCTGCAGGTTATCAATATTTTCTCAAAAGCTTCTGGTCTTCAGTTGAATTTGAATAAATGTGAGCTATTAGCATTAAAAGACCAACCTCAACAATCATTATATAACATCAAGGTTAAAAAAGAAGTTAAATACTTAGGTATTATAGTGACCAAAGACAAAATAATTTCTGAAAAATCAAACATCAAAGACAATATGGATAATTGCACATTATTTTTGAACAGATGGCTGCAAAGAGATTTGTCGATTTTTGGCAGAATATTATTAACAAAAATGGACAGCCTATCAAGATTAATATATCCAGCCTATTCTCTTCCAATTTCGCAACGTTTAATCAAGACTATTAATTCACTAAACTTTAACTTCATTTGGAGAAATAAATACCATTATATAGCAAAACAGGACTTAATCAGATCTTATGAGGATGGAGGTGCAAATGCAATTGATTTTGATTTCATGAATGGAATGTTAAAAATTAAATGGTTAAAATACTGTCTCCAAAACTCACAATCTTTATGGTATTACATACCCAACCAAATTTTTACTAAAGTAGGTGGATTTGACTTCCTCTTAAGATGTGATTTTGACCTTAAAAAAACTTCCTCTGAAGCTTTCAGACTTTTATCAACAAGCCCTTCTGTATTGGAAACTTCTGTTCAAACATAACTTTACACCACACAATACCCCAGTCTGGAATAACCCATACATATTGGTAAATAGAAAATCGCTGTTTATTGAAGAATGGTATTCAAGAGGTGTATGGGCAATTAGCCATTTTCTAGACAATGAAGGTAATATTTTAAATCATACTGATTTCTGTAACAGGTTTAACATTCAATGTACTCAGAAAAGGTTCAAACAAATTGTGAAAGCTCTCCCTGTTTCTCTCCTAGCAATAATCAAACAGGACATAATTTATGCAAAGGTTACACCTTCATTAAGGCAACTTAAGATCAATGGTATTAATTTCCTAGACTTTAAATGTAACAACAAATTCATCAGGAGCTGTTTTCTAAATAGTTGTCTTAATAACTCCCTTAAAAGAGATTATATTTTTAGAAATTTTGAAATAGAAGAAACAAAAAACATTAGATGTAAATACTTAACTTCCCCAATCCCGCCAAAAACAAAAGAACTCCAATTTAAAATTATTAATAACATTTATCCAACAAATGAATTTTTAAAACAAAGATTTAAAATGGATGTAGGCAATTGCAGTTTTTGTGAGAATGAGTGTGAAGACTTGGATCATCTATTCTTCTTATGTGAAACAGTACAAAGATTTTGGCTTGACTTTCAAGAGCGGGTTAATTCTAAAGGATTACAATTAGCAAATCTGACAGTCACAAACATTAAATATGGAATCTTTGATAATAATCATATTAACTTTGGCTTAAATAACCTTATTTTGTTTGGCAAACAATATATACACAAATGTCGCTTTTTTAAGACAAAACCCAATATTTCCCACTGGAAAAATGATCTGAAACTTTGGCCAAAATCTTTACATTTGATTAACACAAAACATGCTTCCAAATTAGCTTCCTTTATTGACAATATGTTTGTATAATAGCCCATTTTCTTTTTGATTAAGATTTTGTTTAAAGCACAAGCCCTCTGTTCTATATTATTATTTTCTTTTTTGTTTTTGTTTTCTTGAATATAAAAAGACTGTTTTTTGTACCTATTTTGTTTGTCTTTGGCACGAATAATTTTTTAAAAAAAAGAAAAAAGAAAAAAAAAAACATTTTCAGACACAGCTTCGTGAAATCTTTCCAAGCAATTGACGGTTTGGTGTTTTTCTTTGTGTGTGAACTGAGGTCAGTTCAATCAGAACTAAAGACTTTGAGCTCACAGACTGATCAGCTTCATTTCCATTAAAGCCTCTTTGAGATTTAATCTAAAATGATCATTTTCTCAGTGAACCGAGGTGGTTCTCCTAAACTAAAGAGTGTAATTTATCTACTACATGTAGTTCTGCTACATTCTACTAATAAATGAATGCCCATAGTAATTGAAGAGATGAATAAAACATGTAGATGGATTTTTCCACCACATTTCCCTCTAATAATACTGCAAGGAAAATAAAATGGACAAATTGTCTATTTCTAAAACTAATTAGTTCGTAAATCAGCAGATTTTTTTCTCACATTTAAATTTGAAGCTGTTTGAACGAGAAAATCTCAGAAACTATTTAAGATTTAAAGCCTGAAATTTGCAGTTATTTCTCATCATGTCACTGAATCAGAAACTTCAATTTGACACAATTGGATCAAATAATTTCTGATTGTTTATTTGTTCTGCTTGGATCAGATTTTCTGCTTATATTCATCTTAATCTAGTACAACATGTCAAAGCTGCTCAGTCAGTTATTAAATAGAAATAACTTGTTTTTCATGTGTGTGTCCAAGTATTGCATATTAAAATGCATCCTTACTTGTTTGTTTTATTCATGCAGCTGCATATAGTTGAGAAAATATGAGTTTTTTGTTGTTAATATGTTCACAGATGGGACTTGTCATTTTTAAAATCTATTTGAACTTCAACATTATCCTCCCACTGAATGAAGCAGTGGGATTACTAACGTACAGCTCAACAGCGCAGGGCGAGTCTCAGAACTGAGGCTCTTCCTGTGCTTCCATGCAATGTTCCCTGCTGCAGAAAACAGCTGCTCTGATGGTGTAGATGTTGCCAGGATACACAGGAAGGACTTTGCTAGCTTTGACAGTGTTGGATAGTGCGCTGTATTCTCTTTCCACCATGACAGCGGATTCTCCTTGGATAGAGGATGCTCTCCAATACATCAAGACCTCCTTCTGGACAGTTTGGCTCAACTGCTGCTCCTCATCCTCTTCATCACTGGTGCTTGAGTCTGATGATCCCAGTATCTTTTCAAGCAATGATTTAGCATCCCTCTGATATGTTGCTGGCTTGTCTTGTGCTGTGCTGGGAGACCCAGTTTCACTTGCATTATTCTGCCTTGCATCCTTTTTGGCAGCAAGTGCCGTGGTTTGTACTGTGCTTTGGACCTTGAAAACTTCGTCAGGAGGCAGGAACTTAAGTTTTCTAAACCTGGGATCTAAAGCAGCAGAAAGTAAGACATGGTTTGATTCAGGTTGAAACACAGATAGTCCTTGCCATCTTGTTGTAATCTGTTCTGTCACCTCAGTCTGGTATGACTTTACTGGTGGAGTCTCAAAGACTGGAGCCTGTATGGACTTCTTAAGGCTTTGCACGAGCTGTGGAAGTGCAGAGAGGGTAACACATTCTTGCCCACTCAGAAACACAGTTGCTCCTTCAAATGGCTCAAGGGCCTGGTTCAGCTCCTCAATCACATTCCACTGTTCAGGCTTGAGATCAAGGTGTTGTTTTCCTCTTGGTGTCACTGCTGGGTCAGATAATGCAGCAGTTACTGGCCATCTGTGTTCCAGCAGCCTGAACAGCATGTGGAAAGTACTGTTCCAGCAAGTACTTACATCTTGCACCAGCATGTATAACGGTGTGCCCATTTGCTGCTGCTTATCCTTTAGTGTAGTCCGTGCTAGCTCGCTCTTCTTAAAGTGTTCGACAAGGCATCTTGCAGCAGCTACACACTAGGTGATACTCTGAAAACTCTGACTGTTGTCTTTGCTTATGCACCAAACCGCAGAACTGACTGAGTACTCTGCCTTCTTGGAGTCTCTGTTCAAGGGGGCTATGGAGAAAGACTTTTCCTCAGCCTCAGGAAAGGTTTGGCAAACTATTCCATGTCCCAGAAAGGGAAAGTGGGGCCCACCTCAGGGTGTGTTCAGCTAAGGGAAGGTAGACCTGCTAACCCATACTTGGGATTTTCTGGTGGTGGAAAGAGCACTTTCAGGAGCTCCTTGTTCTTGACAAAATGTGGTGTGTGGATGTGGCAGAGTCTGAAAACTTAGGGGAAGTGTCACCTATGTCTGTGGCAGAGGTCACTGTGGTAGTGAAGAGACTCGTCAGTGGCAGGATGCCAGATGTGGAGGAGATGCGCCCTGGGATGCTGATGGCTCTGGACACTGTTTGGACTGTGAGGAAAGACACATCTCGTCAAAGTGTCATGGAGCCTGTGGAAAGCGCCTGTGAAATGGTAAACCGTGGTGGTTGTTCCCATATTTAACCCTTTGATGCACAACCTGGGTCAAAAGTGACCCAAATCCAATGGAAAATGGGTATCTCCTGATGTGGTCTGCGCATCAAAGGGTTAAAAAGTCAGTTTCCTTCACAGTCGAAGCAATTTAAGGATCTTGAGATCTTGTTCACGAATTATGGGAAAATAAGACAGACGACAGGAGCTGTAATGCAGGCATTTTACCTGACTGTTCAGGTGACATGAAGCTGAAGTGGTTGGCAATGTTTGTCCCAACCATCACCAAAGATTATGGCCTTGTGGTAATGTCTGAAAGAATAAAATCACAGAAAAAGAAGCCAAAATGACTTTTCCTTGTATATCGGCTAAGTTCAGCCTTAGAGATGGGGTGAGGAGCTTGGATATCCGACAGTACTTGGGAATGAAGTCGGTAGTACATTGCGTCAAAAAGGGCCATGTCGATGGGCATCTGATCAGGATTCCTTCTGGACCCCTATTTTTGGGGGTTTTCTGGGCACATTGACATGGGAGGAAACCCCAGGACATATCCTGATTTCAGTGGCAGAGTTTGATATTTTATCTGGTATCAACCTCTGATCTTCCAGAAGATACTGGAAAGTGTTGGTGCTGAAAGGGACGTGAAATGACCCTGCTACCAGCACATCCCGACTGTGGATGTCGGTGTTGTATGCTTTTAAATATTGTACATTGATCCAGTAATGTAACTTAATGAAAAGTCTTGGGCTCAACAGATCCTGGTGGTACAGTCCCAGCTGTACTTTGCCTTTCATGTTGATTGAAAAATGTCTTTGTCTTTACATTCTCAAACAAAGTTGAAAACTATCAACCAGTGAAAAGATTTTGTTGGCATTGTGAGCATGTTTGCATGTCATCACATTTTTATTTTCCTCATCACACAGTTGCTAACATGTATACAGATTCTTGATCTTGTTTCAGCCTCATGTCCAACTGCATGTAATTGAGACTTTTAGTTTTTTTTTCACTATTGCACTTCAATCCTTGCCTCTGTTTGTATTTTTTTCACTGCAGAAAAGTAAAATCAGTAATGGAGTGATATCTCGGACCTCTGAGGATGATAGCAACGATAGTTCCCCAATGGCAACAAACAGAGAAGAATCGCTGAGTTGTGAGCAATGTGGCAAGACTTCTATCACAGCAACAAAGCTAAGAATTCACCAATGTATTCACACTGTGGAGAAACCGTTCAGTTGTGATCAATGTGAGAAGACTTTTACTCGCAAGAATAAGTTAACAAGACACCAACTCATTCACAGTGGAGTTAGACCATTCAGCTGTGATCAGTGTGGGAAGACTTTTTCTTCCAAGAGTAATTTAACAACACACCAACTCATTCACAGTGGAGTTAGACCATTCAGCTGTGATCAGTGTGGGAAGACTTTTACTGACAAGAGTAAGTTGAGACGACACCAACTCATTCACAATGGAGCCAGAACATTCAGCTGTGATCAGTGTGGGAAAACCTTTTCTTACGAGAGTACATTGAGACGACACCAACTCATTCACAGTGGCATTAGACCATTCAGCTGTGACCAATGTGAGAAGACTTTTACTTCCAAGAGTACTTTAACAACACACCAACTTATTCACAGTGGAGTTCGACCATTCAGCTGTGATCAGTGTGGGAAGACTTTTACTGACAAGAGTAAGTTGCGACGACACCAACTGATTCACAGTGAAGTTAGACCATTCAGCTGTGATCTGTGTGGAAAGACATTTACCTCCAAGAGTTCTTTAGCAACACACCAACTTATTCACAGTGGAGTTAGACCATTCAGCTGTGATCAGTGTGGGAAAATTTTTACTGAGAAGAGTAAATTGAGACGACACCAATTCAGTCACAGTGGAGTTCGACTGTTCAACTGTGATCAGTGTGAGAAGACTTTTTCTGACAAGAGTACGTTGAAACGACACCAACTCATTCACAGTGGAGTTCGACTGTTCGACTGTGATCAGTGTGAGAAGACTTTTTCTGACAAGAGTACGTTGAAACGACACCAACTCATTCACAGTGGAGTTAAACCATTCGGCTGTGATCAGTGTGGGAAGACTTTTACTTGCAAGAGAACTTTAACATTACACCAACTTATTCACAGTGGAGTTAAACCATTCAGCTGTGATCAGTGTGGGAAGACTTTCACTTACAAGAGTAATTTAACAGCACATCAACTCATTCACAGTGGAGTTAGACCATTCAGTTGTGATCAGTGTGAGAAGGCTTTTGCTGACAAGAGTACGTTGAGACGACACCAACTCATTCACAGTGGAGTTAGACCATTCAGCTGTGATCATTGTGTCAAGACTTTTCCTGACAAGAGTAAGTTGAAACGACACAAGCTCATTCACAGTGGAGTGAAACCATTCAGCTGTGATCAATGTGTCAAGACTTTTCCTGAGAGGAGTAAGTTGAAACGACACAAGCTCATTCACAGTGGAGTGAAACCATTCAGCTGTTCTCAGTGTGTGAAAACCTGTACTCAACATGAACAGTTATTGATCCATCAATGTCCCCACTCTGGTAGAAAGCTGTACCACTGTGACTACTGTGAAAAAACTTTCAAGCGCCAAGGGAGCCTAAAATGTCACCAACGCATCCACACTGGGCATGATGTGTACATATGTGATCACTGTGGCAAACCATTTGTACGGTACTCACATTTAAAAGCCCATGAAGTGATCCACACCGGAGTTAAACCGTACCACTGTGACCTGTGTGGGAAGGACTTCAAATACGTTTTTAGTCTCAAAGTTCACCAATGTGTCCACGCAGGGGAGAGACCATACAGATGTGACAAGTGTAATAAGACTTTTACAAGTTCGGGTTCTTTGAAAAAACACCAACAGTTCCACACCAGGAAGAGAACATTCAATCAACGTCACAGTGAGGTATGTAAAGACTGGTCTCAGTAACAGTGTCCACACAATTCTGCATTGGATATTTTGGATATTGTTGTGAAATTTAGTGTCAAACTGTTTTGAACAACTTTGGTCAGCCGAATTCTGTTGACACATTATCAGCTGTCGTTCAGTCTAACCTGTACTCGTTTTGACGCAGAAATCTGGTCCAGGTTATTTTGGGGATGTAGGTAAGATTAGAAATTCTGACGTGATCAGCATCAACACAAACTTGTTCTCAACACATAAAGGTTATCCAATATAAACCCAGCTAAACTCATCAGTTGCTTGCTGGCCTCATGTCAGTGGGTCCCATATAAGTCTCTGTCATGGTGCTTCTTTACTAGCTAAGGTTCCACAATACTCTGTGCTTTCCAACACAGAACAGTCTTGAGGGAATGGCAAGAAGCGAGCAACTAGGTACTGCAGCTCATCTACAATAGCTGATGTGTGTATTATCAAGGGATAAATCAGCAGATGCTAAATATTTAATGACTCATCATGGATCGTGAGCCAAAAGTACTTTGTTGGGACGTCCCTACTTTAAACCCTTGCAGCCCTTCTCTTTCTATTTGACTGTTAATTTTCCTTTAAGCTCAGACAACTGAAGGTTAAATTACAACAGATTAAAGTGTCTTCAGATGCCATTAGAGGTGTTCTCTATTTCAGGTTAGGCATCACTTCTTCAATGCTGCAGGAAACCTTGACTTTCTCTGTGTTTGTGTGTTTTGTTTTCCAAGCAGAGCAGCACAGATGGACAAAACTCTCAGACTTGTCAGCACTCTGCCAATGGTGAACAGTGCTGTTGTGACCAGTCTGGACCAACATCCAACCAACAAGGAACCCTACAACGACACCAGCAGATGCACACTGGACACAAACTGAACCTCTGCCAAGAAGATTTCTCCATGCCGGGTTCAGTGAAAGTTCATGAAGTCTCCCACAAACTTAAAGTCCTTGAGATCAGGCTCCACAGAATTCAGGTGTAATCCCTTGTTTGGTGTCTTCGTTAAGGTTGGACTTGATGAGACATCTTTTAGTCATCTTTCAATTTCTGTTTTCTGGTGAGGTTTTCTGAATTTCTCCTACAAAGTAAAAATAAATGATCAGCAAATACAGTGCCAAAAGAGAGTATTCACCCCCCTCAGAAGTTTTTCCGCTCTTGTTGCTTTTAAACAATAAATCACAAAGGAATGACCAAGAAACAAACAAGTGAAGGAGGCCACCAAGACTCCTATGACTCCTCTGAAGGAGTTCCAGCTTCAGCAGCTGAGATGTTAGAGACTGTTCATCCAACAACTGTTGTCTGTTCTTCACCAGTCAAAGCTTTATGGAGACAAAGAGAAAGACTCTGTTGGAAAAAGTTCACATTAAATCAGGACTAGAGTTCAGCAGAAGACATGTGGAGACTCTGAAGTCACCTGAAGAAGGTTCTTTGGTTTGTCTTTCTCTTTATACTTTGCTGCTGTTGTGAGCAGACTGAAAATCCTATTTTGAGCTTCAACACCATGAACTTACTTTCTTTTTTCAAAAAAATTAAATTGTAGCTTATGTGCCATTAAGGGTTGTCTTGTTCAAGTGTTTAAATACTTAATGATTAAAGTTTATTTCTGGTATTTCATTGAAACCCAACTCTACAGTTGTTTGTTTTTTAAATCATAAACTTTGGATATTTTAACTGGCATCTAAAGATTTAGCTCAATATATCAAATGCTGTCTTCAACATTGAATGTGAAACAGCTGTTCTCTGACCCATGTTCAGCAGATTTTTTTTACACATTTAACTTTGAGGCTGTTTGAACAACAACATCTGAGGAACTATTAAAGATAAACACCTGCAATTTTTTTCTGCTATTATGACAGTAATTTAGAATCTACATTGTACAACTTGTCATATCTGCTCTCAGTTATGAACAAAAATAACTTTCTTTTCTTTGAAAATATTAAAAGTATTTTACATGTTTCTTTTCTATTATTGTGACCTGAAGCTACATGTGGTTCAGACAATATCTCTAGTTGACCTCTGCATGATCAATTTTTATGTTAATATGAGCTCAAAGATGGAAGTTTTCATGACGGCTGTGATTAGCTTTAATGTGAATTAGGGATGCTATCTGAGTTTGCTGTTTAGCTGTAGCCTGATTCAAGTTAATGTAGCATTAAGCTAGCGATGTTTGTGTTTTGTGTCATGTAAACAGCTGAAGTGTGTTGTGTTACTGTAATGTGGTACATTTAGTTAATGAAACTGTTCATGGAGATGCTGGTTCACATTAATGTAACGTTTAGAAAACCTAAATGTGATTAAAACAGTGAGGTTAAGGTTCTGTGTTGTCAGTAGTCCTGAATATCTGCTGAGTCTGAAGTTAAACTGGAGAAAACAGTAAATCTGCTCTCTAGTCGTTAATGTTGTTTAATGACTGATTCACATGTTTTAGTACTTATTCCTGCAGTGTAGATTGGAAAAATAAACTCCCAGAATATGATCAAAGTAATGATGAACACTACACTTATTACATTTAAATTACAGCACAGATAAGCTGGATAATAAAATCCTTTCCTCTAAAGCTAAAGTGACTGCAGGCCTTTCTGTCTTTCAGTGCTTATATAAAACTATATGAAATAGGAAATCTTTCCAGGGTCACTTTAAAATGAACCTCTGCTGTTGATGCTGATACTGTGACGTCTGTCTTCATCTCAGGTGTCTCATGTTCACTGTGAGGATCTTCTGAGTGAAGCCAACAGAAGGAAAACCTCATCTATGTGAAGAAGGAGACTGAATGGACGACATCCTCAGTCAACCACTTCCTGTTTAACTTTCATTTACAGAAGGTCAGACTAACTGTTTAAGCAGTTTATTATTCTCTGTTCTTAGTATTCAGGGGTTCTATTTATCACCTTTTACTGCATCTCTGCTGTTGGAGCAGAAATACAATCTAAAAAGTCCATGTTATTTATTGCAGATATGCAGCATTAAAACATCAACACATTCAGGTCAAGAGCTTCATTATTACCTTTATTACACATTTAAAAACTACACTATTTAACTATTGTGAACTGGAAAGACGTTTAAACACATATAATAAATGGATGAAATACATAATGTGTTGCTGACAGTGAAGTGTAAAAACTGAACAGTCACAAGACAAGTTGTATTCTGAAGAGAGGAGCTGAATCTGCAGCATTATTGTTATTACTGGAAGGATGAGGAGGACATCAGTGCTGCTCTTCCTCACAGTGATGAAGGAGAAAAGACTCTTCAGACAACCACAGCTGGATGTTCATGTTCTCTGTAACTCTCAGTCCATCAGACTGGAGACCTGCATCAGACCAGTTTAATCACTGATGTTGTGCAGTGATTGTTTCTGCGCATGTGCGGCTCATTTCGAGCGAGTCCATTGGTTGGCAGAGACGTCGACTTATGTCGACTGATGACGTACTAAATCCTCGACAGTCGTACCCGAGCAGTTATTTTCCTCTCCGGGAGCCGTTAGTTTCCTCTCCGGGAGCCGTTTCCTGTTGAACCTGGTGAAGAGTCGAACATGTGTCCGTCGACAGAAGCAGCTTAAAGTCTGTGAGGTTGAGTTTGAGCAGCAGCGACGTGGATTTGTGCAGGAAACAGGTGAAGACGGACTGCGAGCTGCTGCTGAGCCGCTTCCAGCAAACACAGTCCGTCCGCTTCGAGGTCTTCTCCGGCATCTGGAGGGACGTGAACTTCTCACACATCTTCTGGTAGGTTCACACTCACAACCTTTCTACATTTTCAGACACAGCTTCGTGAAATCTTTCCAAGCAACTGACGGTTTGGTGTTTTTCTTTGCGTGTGAACTGAGGTCAGTTCAATCAGAACAAGAGAAGCACTCAGAGAGCAGTACTCCGCCAAGGCCACTCAGTCTTTGTATCATTTCCTGCGGATGAAATCTTCATTACAGGCATGTGTACGTTATGTTATGGACACCGAATCGTGTTCAAATTACTCTCATAAGGGTCTGTCTATCAGTTCATCACTTTTTGCAAGCCTTGTTTTGCCGTTCCCACCATGCTTTGTTTTGAAGGCGTATTTTTAATGTTACGGGCTTTTATTTTGGCACCATTCCAGTGGTATAGGAAGTGTTTATCTCAGACGCGCTGTCTTGACATGAGGATGACGCTTCCGAAAAGTTCCCAAATTCACGAAAAGATGGTAAGAAAAAAGTTACCTGCTGTTGCTGTCTAATGCATAGGATGTATAGAAATTTCAAAGCACCGAGCTGGAATGGAGACAAGCTCTTGCCATGTTTCCTGAAGAAAGGAGTGAAGGACAGAAATGTGAATGTTTTCAAAATAAGGCTGATGGCTGAACGTAAATAAAGGCTTTGTGAATAAAAAATTAAGTTTCAAGTTTCAGAGCTCTGATGTACAGCTGTCACATTAGAAATAAGTGGCTTTATTGAGGGTCACTGAGCAGTAAAATACATTCACTAACTTCCAGCATGAACAGTTTTCTACCAGCATTCCTGTCTTGAATCAGCTGCAGTAGCATCTTTATATTCTCTTTATTCTCTTTTTCCATGCCTGTTTTCTGTCTATGTTCCTTATTTTATCAGTTTATGTTCATTTTTATCAGTTTTAGGTGAAATTGAAAAGAGCTGAAAGTCAAGCATTGAGTTGAAATCTGTCGTCTGTGTTGGCTGATGGACATCTAGGACACTTTGACACTTGCGTATAGAGTGGTATCCTAATTAAGATGTGTTTGATGTGACAGGTGATTGGCAGGAGGAGGAGAGTCTGACGGAGGAGCAGAGGAACGTTGTCAGACTTTTTATCTGAGTTCAACAACGGAGGAAACATGGATTCTTCACAAGAAGTGAGAAACATATCACTGTAATATTATTATCATTAATTTATTATTTAAAATGTCTAAAGTTGCTCCAGTTGGTCAGATGGATTGACCAAAGCCAGATAACGTTGTCTGGAGAGATGTAGCTCTGCAGAAGCAGCTCTACTGAGGATATAATGGTGGACTGCTAGGAAGATGCTTATTTTTTGTTTCAGGCCAAACTAGCTGCTTGTCAAACATTATAAAAATGTGTTACATAGTGATGTAGATCAGTCACCAAAGAAAAGTCTTGTTTTCAATCCAGGTGTTCAGGAAGGT
The DNA here is from genome assembly GCF_022539595.1 of Amphiprion ocellaris. NCBI lineage: Eukaryota > Metazoa > Chordata > Actinopteri > Pomacentridae > Amphiprion > Amphiprion ocellaris. The sequence continues at coordinate 30,687,819 of NC_072785.1, read as the reverse complement.
AAGGAGCAGCGTTTTATTTGGTAGAGAATAACACTTTTGGGCATTGTGAGTTTGCAGGCCTTTTTCCTGCTCATGAAATACATTTATAACACAGAGAAAGAAAAGAAATCCCCAAAGGTATGATATGGGGCTGAAAGTAAATGGTAAATGTTCTGCACTTATACAGTGCTTTTCTCCCTGAGTGGTACTCAAAGCTGATTGTAGAGTTTTCCATTCACTCATTCATACACCAGTAGTGACTGAGCTGCCATCAGGAGCAAATTCATATTGAGTGTCTTGCCCATGCAGCATTGCATGATGGAGGAGTCGGGGATCGAACCGGCTACCTTGCAGTTAGTGGACAACCCATCATACCACCTGAGACACAGCTTCCCAGTTGCATTTCCTGCTGTTTTAGTGTTGTTGTTGATAAACTGCATTTTGGCATTTTTGAGAATAAATGCTATTTTAAATACCCCCAGTGGAATCGGTATCTTATGACGTTGTAGAGGTTTGACTGTCTCTGGGATTCTGTCATCCGAGATGCTATGAATCAGCAGTGAGTCAGGTCACAGTGGGTCCACAGCTTGCTTCGGGAGGCATAGAGTCGGGTGGCTGGTGTGGGTGGACACCTGGACATGCTCATCCACAGTAGTGTTTACTGGTTGTTGGGACATGGAATGTCATCACTCTGAAGTAGACGGAACTGAAGCTTGTACAGGGGCTCCAATGTTACAGCTACATATTGTTGAGCTCATTTCTTGGCACAGCAAAGGTTCTGCAACCAACCATTTAGAGATGGGGTGGACTCTTTTGGATGGAAGCACCGGGAGAGTGAGGGATACTTCCAAGCATTCAGTTGAGCTCCGTCGTGTCGGCGTCTTCTCTGTGAACAAGACGGTCGCCTTGACAACTCTGACTGTTGTCTTTGCTTATACGCCCAACAGCAAGACTGAGTAATCCACCTTCTTGGAGTCTCTGTTTCAGGAGGCCATGGAGAAAAACTTATGCTCTGTGTAGGGTTTTGGTGGTGATACACCTCTACAAACTGGATGAACCAAACGGCATTGAAAGGCAAAGCATGATGGCACAACAAAAAGCATCCGAACAGCAATATCTGTGGTGGAGGTCACTGTGGTAGTGACGAGACTCATCAGTGGCAGGATGCCAGGTTTGGAGGAAATGTGCCCTGAGATGCTGATGGCTCTGGACACTGTTTGGACTGTCAGGTCATTCACATCTCTTCAGTGTGGCATGGAGACTGTGGACGGTGCCTGTGGCGTGGTAGACCGTGGTGGTAGTTCTCATTTTTGTAAAGGGGGATCAGAGCATGTGCTTCAATTATCGTGATAACACACTGCTTGTCCTCTGGAGGCATGGTTTCATCCTGGATGCTGTCATGGAGGCTTCAACTGATTCTCGACCCTCAGATGTAGGACAAGTAAGGCCGAGTCTGTCCTGGACTTGGAACAGTGGACCAGCTCTTTACTCTTGGGAACTGTTGAGGAGGTTGTGACCAGACAGTCGACATGTGTTTTGTGGACTTGTGAGATGGACTTGAACCGTGTTTTCCAGATAGTCCTGTTTGAGTCTCCTGTGCCAGTATGTGGAGTCTTTGCTACAAGCCATTCAGTTCTTGTGGAACCAAAGTGAGAGCTGTGTTGGTCTCCTCAGCACAAAATCAAACTCCTTTCTGGTGGGTGTTGAAGTCTGCCAAAGTTTACCCATTTTCCATCATGTTTATGGTATGCATGGGAAGGATGTGAATCTGCTCAAACGTGGTGAGGAGGGTTTCCATTTTGGGACCCTCTGAGCTGCATCTCTGCTTTTTGCAGATGACATGGTTTTGTTGGCTTCTATAGAATGTGATCTTTAGCCTGCAATGGGGGATTAGCAGCCAAGCATGAAGCATCCAGGACGAAAGTCACCACCTGCGAGCCTGAGGCCATGGCTCCCTTCCAGACACCAGTGGACATCTCCCTCTGGTTTGGGGTTAATTTCCTTCTCAAACAACAGAGTTTGAGTATCTTGAGATTTTGTTCATGCATGATGGATAAATAATGCATGTGACAGACAGGATGAGCAGTAATGTAGGCATTGTACTGGACTGCTTGAGTGACAAGAAGCTATGCTGGTTATCAATGCTGTCGATTTACTAGTCTTTCTTTGTGTCAGCCCTCACCTATGGTCGTGGCCTTGCTGTAGTATCTGAAAGAATGACATCACAGACAAAAGCAGCCAAAATGAGTTTCCCCTGTAGAGGGACTAAGTTCATAGAGATAGGGTGAGGACCTTGGACATCTGGCAGGAGCTGGGCGTAGAGGTGGTGCTACATTGCATCAAAAGGAGCCAGGTAGTTGGGCATCTGATCAGGATTTCTTTTGGATCCCCTTTTTTTGATTTTTTTTTTTAGTCACGTCAATGTGAATGTAGACCCCAGGGCAGACCCAGAATTCAGTGGCCGAATGAAACATCTCATCTGGCCTGGTATCATCATCTGATCCCAAGGAGACATTGGAAAGTGTTGGCAGTGAAAGGGACATGTGGAATGACCCTGCTGCTAGCATGACCCAACTCTGGACATTGGCGTTGTATGTTTTAGATATTGTATATTATCCAATGAGGTAACTTCACGAAAAATCTGGGGATCAACAGATCCTGGTGGTACAGTCCCAGCTGTACTTTGTGTCTTGGTGATTGACAAATATTACTACCCAAGATTCTAAAACTACAAAGCAGAAAGTTGAAAACTGTCGACCAGTGAAAATTTTGTTGTTGATATTGTGAGTGTGTTAGCGTGCCGTCACATTTCTATGTTTCTAGTCACAGAGCTGCTAACATGTCTGCAGTTTCTTGATGTTGTTTCAACCTCACGTCCAACTGCATGTAATTGAAACATTTGAGTGACATTTTTTTGCAACTCCATTTCACTCATGGCCTCTGTATCTTTTTCTATTGCTACAGAAACGTAAAAACAGCAATGGAGTCAGACATTGGACCTCTAAGGAGGACAACAACGGTTCCCCAACGACACCAAACATTAATGAGTCACTCAATTGTGAGCAATGTGGCAAGACTTTTATCACAACAACAAAGCTAAGAATTCATCAACGTATTCACAGGGTGGAGAAACCGTTCAGTTGTGGTCAGTGTGGGCTAACTTTCACTTACAAGTGTAGGCTAACAGCACATCAACTCATTCATAGTGGAGTTAAAGCATTCAGCTGCGATCAGTGTGGGAAGACATTTACTCGGATGGGTGATGTAAAAACCCATCAACTCATTCACAGTGGAGTTCGACCATTCAGCTGTAATCAGTGTGAGAAGACTTTTATTAGCAAGAGTAAGTTAACAAGACACCAACTCATTCACAGTGGAGTTCGACCATTCAAATGTGATCAGTGTGAGAAGACTTTTACTTCGAAGAGTTATTTAACAGCACACCAACTCATTCACAGTGGCGTTAGACCATTCAGCTGTGATCAGTGTGGGAAGAAATTTACTTACAAGAGTAAGTTAACAAAACATCAACTCATTCACAGTGGAGTTAAACCATTCAGATGTGATCAGTGTGGGAAGACTTTTACTCAGAGTGGTGAATTAACAAGACACACACTCATCCACAGTGGAGTTAGACCATTCAGTTGTGATCAGTGTGGGAAGACTTTTACTCGGGTGCAAAAGTTCAAAGCCCATCAACTCGCCCACAGTGGAGTTAGACCATTCAGCTGTGATCAGTGTGGGAAGACTTTTACTCGAGTGGATCATTTAACAAAACATAGACTCACCCACAGTGGAGTTAAACCATTCAGTTGTGATCAGTGTGGGAAGACTTTTACTCGAGTGGATTATTTAAAAAAACATCAACTCACCCACAGTGAAGTTAGACCATTCAGCTGTGATCAGTGTGGGAAGACTTTTACTCGAGTGGATCAGTTAAAAAACCATCAACTTACCCACAGTGGAGGTGAACCATTCAGCTGTGATCAGTGTGGGAAGACTTTTACTCAAAATGAACAGTTATTGATCCATCAATGCCCCCACTTTGGTAGAAAGCTGTACCAGTGTGACTCCTGTGAAAAAACTTTCAAGCACCAACGGAACCTAAAATCTCACCAACGCATCCACACTGGACATAAATTGTACACATGTGATCAATGTGGCAAATCATTTGTAAAGTATGCACAGTTAAAATCCCATGAAGTGACCCACACTGGGGTTAAACCACACCACTGTGACCAGTGTGGGAAAGGCTTCAACTACATTACCAGCCTAAAAGTTCACCAACGTGTCCATACTGGGGAGAGACCATACAGATGTGAACAATGTCGCAAGACTTTTGTCACAGCAACAAAGCTAAAAATTCATCAACGTATTCACACTGTGAAGAAACCATTCAGTTGTGATCAGTGTGGGAGGACATTTACTCGAGTGGATCATTTAAAAAATCATAAACTCACCCACAGTGAAGTTAAACCTTTCAGCTGTGATCAGTGTGGGAAGACTTTTACTCGAGTGGATCATTTAAAAAAGCATCAACTCACCCACAGTGAAGTTAAACCATTCAGCTGTGATCAGTGTGGGAAGACTTTTACTCGAGTAGATCATTTAAAAAAACATCAGCTCATCCACAATAAAGTTAGGCCATTCAGCTGTGATCAGTGTGGGAAGACTTTTACTCGAGTGGATCAGTTAAATAACCATCAACTCACCCACAGTGAAGTTAAACCATTCAGCTGTGATCAGTGTGGGAAGACTTTTACTCAGAAAGAACAGTTATCGATCCATCAATGCCCCCACTCTGGTAGAAAGCTGTACCACTGTGACTCCTGTGACAAAACTTTCAAGCACCAACGGAACCTAAAATCTCACCAACGCATCCACACTGGGCATAATTTGTACATATGTGATCACTGTGGCAAACCATTTTTAAAGTATGCACAGTTAAAATCCCATGAAGTGATCCACACTGGGGTGAAACCGTACCACTGTGACCAGTGTGGGAAAGGCTTCAACTACATTACCAGCCTAAAAGTTCACCAACGTGTCCACACTGGGGAGAAACCATACAGGTGTGAACAATGTCGCAAGACTTTTACCACAGCAACAAAGCTAAGAATTCACCAATGTATTCACACTGTGAAGAAACCGTTCAGTAGTGATCGGTGTGGGAAGACTTGCACTGGAGTGGATCAATTTAATCAACATCAACTCACCCACAGTGAAGTTAAACCATTCATCTGTGATCAGTGTGGGAAGACTTGCACTGGAGTGGATCAGTTAAATCAACATCAACTCACCCACAGTGAAGTTAAACCATTCATCTGTGATCAGTGTGGGAAGACTTGCACTGGAGTGGATCAATTTAATCAACATCAACTCACCCACAGTGAAGTTAAACCATTCATGTGTCATCAGTGTGGGATGACTTTTACTGGAGTGGATCAGTTAAATAACCATCAACTCACCCACAGTGAAGTTAAACCATTCAGCTGTGATCAGTGTGGGAAGATTTTTACTGAAGCTGATCAGTTAAAAAACCATCAACTCACCCACAGTGGAGGTGAACCATTCAGCTGTGATCAGTGTGGGAAGACTTTTACTCAAAATGAACAGTTATTGAACCACCAATGCCCACAGTCTGGGAGAAAGCGGTATCACTGTGACTCCTGTGAAAAAACTTTCAAGCACCAACGGTACCTAAAATGCCACCAACGCATCCACACTGGACATAAATTGTACACATGTGATCACTGCGGCAAAACATTTTTACGGTACGCGCAGTTAAAATCCCATGAAGTGACCCACACTGGGATTAAACCACACCCCTGTGACCAGTGTGAAAAAGGCTTCAACTACATTACCAGCCTAAAAGTTCACCAACGTGTCCATACTGGAGAGAAACCATACAGGTGTGAACAATGTCGCAAGACTTTTATGACTACATCACAGCTAAGAATTCACCAATATATTCACACTTTGAAGAAACCGTTCAGTTGTGATCAGTGTGGGAGGACATTTACTTTAAAGAGTACATTAACAAGGCACAAACTCATTCACAGTGGAGTTAAACCATTCAGATGTGATCAATGTGAGAAGACCTTTACTGTCAAGAGTACTTTGACAAAACATCAACTCATTCACAGTGGAGTTAAACCATTCAGCTGTGATCAGTGTGGGAAGAGTTTTACTGACAAGAGTAAATTAACAAGTCACCAATTCATTCACACTGGAGTTAAACCTTTCAGCTGTGATCAGTGTGGGAAGACCTTTACTCGGTTGCATCAATTAAAAGACCATCAACACACCCACAGTGAAGTTAAACCATTCAAATGTGATCAGTGTGGGAAGACTTACACTCGGTTGAATAATTTAAGAAACCATCAACTCACCCACAGTGAAGGTGAACCATTGAACTGTGATCAGTGTGTGAAAACCTTTACTGGAAATGGACAGTTATTGATCGATCAATGTCCCCACTCTGGTAGAAAGCGGTATCACTGTGATTCCTGTGAAAAAAGTTTCAGGCACCAACGGAACCTAAAATCTCACCAACGCATCCACACTGGACATGATGTATACGCATGTGATCACTGTGGCAAACCATTTGTACGGTATGCACAGTTAAAAGCCCATGAATTTACCCACACCGGGGTTAAACCGTACAACTGTGACCAGTGTGGGAAAGGCTTCAGCTACATTGCCCATCTCAAAACTCACCAACGTGTCCACACTGGGGAGAGACCATACAGATGCGACAAGTGTAACAAGACTTTTACAACTTTAGAGTATCTGAAAAAACACCAACAGAAACACACCAGTGAGAGACCATACAGATGTGACGAGTGTAACAAGACTTTTACAACTTTGGAGTATCTGAAAAAACACCAACAGATCCACACCAGGAAGAGAACATTCAATCAACATCACAGTGAGGTATGTAAAGACTGGTCTGAGTACCATTGTACCCACAGTTCTGCATTGGAAATTTTGGATATTGCTATGACATTTTGTCAGACTGTTTTGAACAACTGTGGTCAGTCATATTATGTTAGCACATTATCATCTGTCATTCAGTCTATCCTGTGCTCATTTTGACACAGAAATCTGGTCCAGGTTATTTTGGGGATGTAGGTAAGATTAGGAATTCTGACGTGATCAGCAACAACACAAACTTGTTCTCAACACATAAAGGTGAAAAGACATCACATCAGCATTAAATATTCTGCTGGGATGTTGGATGTTTATTCAATATAAACCCAGCTTAAATCATCAGTTGCTTGCTGGTCTCATGTAACTGAGCTTCATATAAGTCTTTGTCATGGTGTTCCTTTTCTGACCAAGATTCCACAATACTCTTGTGTTTTCCAATACAAAACAGTCTTGAGAGTGTGGTAAGAAGCTCAACTTTGTGGTGCAACTACATACGACAGTTCACCTACAATAGATGATGTGTGTATTATAGAGGGATGTGATATCAGCAGATACTAAATATTTTATGACTCACCTTGGATCATGAGCCAAAAATATTTTATTGGGACATCACCAGTTTAAACTCTGCAGCCCTTCTATTTCTATGTGTTTATCATCCTGGAAGCTCAGACAATTGAATGTTAAATTACAACAGATTAAAGTGTCTTCAGATGCCATTAGAGGTGTTCTCTATTTCAGGCAAGGCATCACTTCTTCAATGCTGCAGGAAACCTTGACTTTCTCTGTGTTTGTGTGTTTTGTTTTCCAAGCAGAGCAGCACAGATGGACAAAACTCTCAGACTTGTCAGCACTCTGCCAATGGTGAACAGTGCTGTTGTGACCAGTCTGGACCAACATCCAACCAACAAGGAACCCTACAATGACACCAGCAGATACACACTGGACACAAACTGAACCCCTGCCAAGAAGATTTCTCCATGCCGGGTTCAGTGAAAGTTCATGAAGTCTCCCACAAACTTAAAGTCCTTGAGATCAGGCTCCACAGAATTCACATTTAATCTTTGTTTAGTGTCTTAGTTAATGTTGCACTTGATGAGTCATCATTTAATCATCTCTCTGTTTGTGTTTTCTGAAAGATTTCCTTAATTTCTTCTACAAAATAAAAATAAATGATCAGCAAGTACAGTGCCTATAAAGAGTCTGTCACCCTGCTTAGAAATGTTTTCACATGTTATTGCTTTTAAACTTTACATCAATGACCACGGAAGAAACAAAGGAGGAAGGCCACCAAGACGACTATGACTCTTATGAAGGAGTTCCACTTTGAGCAGCTGAGATGGGAGAGACTGTTCATCCATCCATCCATTATCTATACACCGCTTAATCCTCACTAGGGTCATGGGGGGCTGGAGTCTATCCCAGCTGACTCAGGTGAAGGCAGGGGACACCCTAGACAGGTCACCAGTCTGTCACAGGGCTACATACAGAGACAAACAATCACTCTCACATTCACACCTACGGGCAATTTAGAATGATCAATTAACCTCAGCATATTTTTGGACTGTGGGAGGAAGCCGGAGTACCCGGAGAAAACCCATGCATGCACAGGGAGAACATGCAAACTCCATGCAAAAAGATCCCGGGAAAGCCGGGATGCGAACCGGGGATTATCTAGCTGCAAGGTGAAAGTGCTAACCACTACACCACTGTTCATTCAAAAAAGTGAAAAAAAAAAAGATATCAGCAAGTACAGTGTCTATAAAGAGTATTCACCCCCTTTAGAAAATTTTCCCTTGTCATTGCTTTTGAACAGTAAATCATGAGTGACCAAGAATAAGACTAGTGAGGGAGGCCACCAAGACTCCTATGATTCCTCTGAAGGAGTTCCAGCTTCAGCAGCTGAGATGTTAGAGACTGTTCATCCAACAACTGTTGTCTGTTCTTCACCAGTCAAAGCTTTATGGAGACAAAGAGAAAGACTCTGTTGGAAAAAGTTCACATTAAATCTGGACTAGAGTTCAGCAGAAGACATGTGGAGACTCTGAAGACACCTGAAGAAGGTTCTTTGGTTTGACTTTCTCTTTATACTTTGCTGCTGTAGTGAGCAGACTGAAAATCCTGGTTTGAGCTTCATCACCATGAACTTACTTTGTCTTTAAAATGAAAGAGTAGCTTATACACTGTTCAGTTTTGTCTTGTTTCATTGTTTTACATGATTGATCATTAAATTTTACTTCTGGTGTTTCATTTAAATCCACCTCCACTGGTTCTTTTTCATCATAAACTGTGGATATTTTAACTGGTATCTGTAAAGTTTTAGCTCAATATATCAAATGCTTTCCTCAACATTTAACATAAAACAACTGTCCTTTGGTTCACTTTCAGGAGAATTTTTTTGCACATTTAACTTTGAGGCTGTTTGAACAACAGCATCTCAGGAACTAATAAAGATAAACACCTGAAATTCTTTCTGCTATTTCTTATAACTACAATAATTCAGAATCTACAATGTTGTACAAATTGTCATAACTGCTCTGTCTTTCTTTTTCATTTTAATATTAAAAATATTCTGTGTTTCTTTTCTATTATTGTGACATGAAGCTACATGTGGTTCAGACAATATCTCTAGTTGACTTCTGCATGATCAGTTTTTATATTAATATGAGCTCAAAGATGGAAGTTTTCATGATGGCCTCAATGTTTTTCATTCTTGAACTCAACCAAGTGGAACAAACAATCTCTGATTCTTAGTTCTTCTTGTCCAGTAATGTAGATTCTGAATCAATGACGTGATGAGAAATAAGAGTGAAAGTTTCAGGTTTTTATCTTTAATAGTTCCTGAGATATTGTTGTTCAAACAGCCTCAAATTTGAATGAAGGACAAAACCTGCAGACACTCGGTTTCCAGGTATTTATTACATTTATTGAATTATTTTAAACACAGAAATGTCGCAATACATCAGTGTGTTTTTATTTTAGAAATATTTTTATAAATATTAATATTTCATTGTATCGTAGATTTCAGGCCAGTCAGAGATGATGGAGCAGAAATTATCTCTTGGAGTCCAGTTTGTTGTTGCGCAGTGATCGTTTCTGCGCATGTGCGGCTCATTTCGAGCCCATTGGTTGACGGAGACGTCGGCGGCTGATGACGCACTAAACCTGCTGTCGTCTGGTCGCCGTTTTCTGTTTATCTTTCTGTGAGGTTGAGTTTGAGCAGCAGCGACATGGACTTTTGCAGGAAACAGGTGAAGACGGACTGCGAGCTGCTGCTGAGCCGCTTCCAGCAAACACAGTCCGTCCGCTTCGAGGTCTTCTCCGGCATCTGGAGGGACGTGAACTTCTCACACATCTTCTGGTAGGTTCACACTCACAACCTTTCCAACTGCATTCTAAGTCATTTGTCATTAGTGCATCAAAATTGTGACTTTATTTTGTAAAGATTTGGACTCTATCGTAATCCTTTCTTTATTTTATATCTAAAACCATCCATAAATCATGTTAACCCTCTGGCTTTGTTCAAAAACAACATCCATTCAGTTTGTTCGTGGCCATTTTTGGCCACCAACATACTGAGTCTGTAATTTTTTAGATTTTTTATGTTTTTTGCTACTTTTACTGCATAAAGTTTTTAACTAACATCAGTTCGTATCATACATATAAAATATTCATTCCTTTTAAATTTTTTAACCCTTCAAATGCCAGTATGTTTGTACAATGCGCTTGTTGAAAAACAACCTCAAAAGTGACCATTATCTATATTCCCAGTGCTACTTATTTTTCTTGTTTAATTAATAGCACAGTCTGAGATATGTAACTGATTAACAGCAACACTGTTTATGATGCATTATTATTTTTGAGCAGAGAGGGCAAAAACAAAAAAACTCCCTCTCAGCTTGTTCGTGGCCAAAAATGGCCACCCCCGTTTGCATTTACAAAATGCTTTAAAATTAATATATATTAAAATATTTTTCCACTTTCACCAACTTGATTTTTTAAAGTTGCACCAGTTCTGTCCATGAAAACCAAAATTTCATTCAAATTCAGAATTTTAACCCTTTAAATGCCTGTTCAATCACATAATGTTCATGATTTATAAAGTGATAAAAGCACAAAATCACTTTTTTAAATAAAAATAATACATGCTGCCTGATTAATTTTCTAATCATAATTAAAGCTAAATGTTTGTCAATAATTAGCAGTATCAATGATTTTTATGCATCATTAATTTTTTTGTGGAGTGACACAAAAAAGAAGAAAAACTCCCACTCAGCATGTTCGTGGCCAAAAATGGCCACCTGCTGTTTTTAAAAAATGCTGTAAAAAAATACCACATATTATTATTATTTTCTACTTTCAACAGTTAAGTTTTTAAAATTAGAATCAGTCCTGACCATGAAATCCAAAATTTCATTAAGCTTCAAAACTTTTAACCCTTTAAATTTGATTTGAGAAACAAAGCAGCAGTTGTTTACTTTGAACAACAACATGTATTTTGATAGCGAACAAGAGAACAAAAGCAGGGCGTGTGTGTGTGTGTGTGTGTGTGTGTGTGTGTGTGTGTGTGTGTGTGTGTGTGTGTGTGTGTGTGTGTGTGTGTGTGTGTGTGTGTGTGTGTGTGTGCTGAAGGGCAGCAGGATGTACAAACCACAGTAGAGTGATCTTTGCAGACACACTTTCCACAGATTAGATGGAGTGGATGCTGCTCTTCTCCTGAAGGTGCACAGTTCACACCTTCTCCTCATTGTTGGTGGTCTGTGGGTCACACTCTGATTCAGACTGCTCTATCCCAGCAACAGTTGTAGCAGTGGCTTTTGAGCATGGGGGACAAGGCCATCACCGTGGTAGTTTTGGTGAAGCGAAGATAGAAGACAGAATCTAACTCTGCCACAGCTGGAGGAGCTGGGGAGGTAGCTCTGGTTTGTTTCTCCTGATTGTGCCAATCAGAGCCAGTTTTCTTCAGAGGAGTTCCTCTGCCAAGACAAAGGAAGTGGAGAAGTTGTAAGAAGTGACAGTGTGTCCTTGGAGCCCCTGTGTCAGTTGGAACGTGACCTTCATTCCCTGGTTAACTTCCTGGGAACTACTGTGGGGTTTTCCCTTGTAAATCTGCATCCTCCAGGCATATGAGGTTGCCACATCACAGGTGACCCATATTTTAACACTGTTCTTGTAAGTGACCTCCCAACACTTGTTGGCCATATATTGGTGAAATCCACAATGACCTTTGAATGCAACAAGCTGCTCATTCACACACACAGGACAGGATGTGTCCTCATCTTCAGGAGAGGATGTGTCCTCATCTTCAGGAGAGGATGTGTCCTCATCTTCAGGAGAGGATGTGTCCTCATCTTCAGGACAGGATGTGTCCTCATCTTCAGGAGAGGATGTGTCCTCATCTTCAGGAGAGGATGTGTCCTCATCTTCAGGAGAGGATGTGTCCTCATCTTCAGGAGAGGATGTGTCCTCATCTTCAGGAGAGGATGTGTCCTCATCTTCAGGAGAGGATGTGTCCTCATCTTCAGGAGAGGATGTGTCCTCATCTTCAGGAGAGGATGTGTCCTCATCTTCAGGAGAGGATGTGTCCTCATCTTCAGGAGATGATGTGTCCTCATCTTCAGGAGAGGATGTGTCCTCATCTTCAGGAGATGATGTGTCCTCATCTTCAGGACAGGATGTGTCCTCATCTTCAGGAGATGATGTGTCCTCATCTTCAGGAGATGAGCAGGGGCAAAACATCACCCGCTCATTGTCCGTTGCATTAGCCGCTCCTCGTCGTCACTTCCGCTTCAGCCCCGGAGTTGGGACATTCCCTTTCCGGTTACATTTTGATTTGTAAAAGTGTTTTCGGACTTGTAAAAGTGTTTTCGAACTTGTAAAAGTGTTTTGTCGCTTGTAAATTTGTCTTGGAGGTTGTAAAAGTGTTTTGCATTATGTAAATTTGGTTTGCACCTCTCGGCCACCGTACACCTGTGTCAAAATTGTGTCATTCATTTACTCCATTGGAGGGCAGTAAGCCATCATACGCCCCTATTGGAAACTAAGAATATTACATGAAATTGTTCCTTTGGCCCAAAATAGACAAATGACACAATCTGGTAGAAAACATTAAAAACTACAATTTTGAAGTGTTGAGTTAGGAATTAAGTCAATTTTACCTAACTTGTATGATTTAGTACTGTGAATAACAAGGAATGAAAAAAATGTAGTTTACATGGGTTTCAATTGGCCAAAAGTGGCCACGATAGAGCCAAGAGGAACTATTGTTAGTATACAGTATATTTTTGACATATTTAAAGAAATGAAGTTGAAAATTAAAAGATCTGAAGAGAATCTAGACCCTAGGAAAATTTCATTCCATCAGCATTAACACAGCTGAAATGGTCAAAAAAAAGAAAGCGAAGTGGACACAAATGGCCACCATAGAGCCCAGAGGGTTAATTACAGTCTAAACAAGGATATTCAGCTACACATCACAAACAATACTGGAATATTGCCTTTAATTGAGGTATGTCAGAAGTGAAACACCGCAATATAATATATGCTTTTTCATTCAAAATTATACAAGAAAGTTCAACCGAATATGAAAATAATTCAAACCTGACCCCTTCACAAGAAACTGTTTGATTATGTACAATAACTTTAGTGGCGTTAATGATAGAAGTTCTACCAGGTCCTTGAAGTCCACAGAGGAGAGTTCTAGAAAGTTCTAGAGCAGATGTACTGACAGCTGTACAGTTTCTCCAGGGGACGTTCTCCTTTGTTGCTTCCAATGTTTAAGTCTAGTCTCACTTAGAACATTCCAGGTCCTAGAAGTCCATAGAGGAGAACATCTGGAAAGTTCTAGAGTATATGTCTAGAAAGTTCTACGGGGACGTTCTCCTCCTAAACCTGCTGAGCTGTGGTTCTGGAGAGAAACTGTTGAGTTTTGCATTCACATTCAGGTTTTTCCAAAGACAGAGAATAAAACAAATGTGGCATCTAAGAGTCTGGCTGAGTTGAACCTTTTTCAGTTTTAATGACTTGTGTTTTCTCATCGCAGTGGCACTTTAAAGTTTGAGAAGCGACCGTTCAGTCGCCTGGTTCTGGACACGGCCAGCAGCTTCTTCCTGCCGCCGTTCAGCTTCCAGATCCGAGTGGGAGGACTTTACCTGCTGTACAGTTTGTATCACAGCCAGCCGGCCTTGCCCTCCGAGCAGGTCAGCATCGCACTTCACCCAGCCGCCGCTCAGAGGCGCCGTCGTCCTTAAGTAAAGTTCTTGTGGTGTCTCCGGCTACAGATCCGTCTGGCGCTGAAGGACTGGGAGGACGTGAAGAAGTTTGAGAGGGATGCCATGGATGCTCGGCACCTGGACGCCGTCTACATCCTCCGACGGCTGATGTTCTGCAAAGCTTTTCATTTCACCGCCATGCCAACGCGGGTGAGCTGAAACCATTCATGATCAGTTGGTAAATTAATCGCCAGTTATCGGCTTGAGAAATTTCCAGTAAATTCCAGTTTTATTAAATACGTCCGTCAGACTTTATTTTAAGTGAAGGAATGTTTTACCAAAAAAGTTCATTGTTAGTGTGCAGGATTCTTTGGTTTTCCCACCAAAAAAGACAATAAAATGCTATGACTGAAAAAGCAATTTAAAAGAATCAAAATAAAACCATTAACTGGATGGTGAAAGGCTACAATTGGACATATTATTGGGTGAATAATAATGCATGTGGGTCCAGATTTATCACATTTTAATGGACTTTTTCCATCATTTCTGAGCTTCAGAACTTCATCAGTCCAGCAGATAAACACATGACATTTGGGAGGAAAAACACATCTGAGTTCTGGGAAAAACTGACACCAGATCAGTTTTACATCCATCCAATTGTCACCATCTAAACACTGAATCTGTTTTTGGTTATTTGATCCACCACTAACTTCATATCATGATGCTGCCACCACCATGCTAAATATATTTTTTGTTCATTTTCTCTATGGCCAGCTTTTACTATCAATATTATGGGATGTATCATAGTTTCATGTTAGAAAGACACAAAACTGTCATAAGGGCACATAAAACAATCAAAACGTCACACTAAACAGATTTGTGAGGATTTTTAACTTAATTTTGTAAGTTATGGTTGTATTTGTTTAGGTTTTTTTGTATATTGTACTTTTAAAGGATTGTGATCTTGTATGTTTGGGTGTTTTAAAAGCCCAACTAGGGACAGGAGTTGAGAATTAGCTGTAGCTAAAACTCTACATGCAACACATTGAATTCATGAACTGTACTGAAGCGATGTTAATTGCATTGTCCCTATTAAATAAACAATTAAATTAAAAAAAAAAAAATGACAAAAACAAGACACAAAACAGGACAAACAAGAGACAGAATCACACAAAACAAGACAAATGAGACAGAAAATGGCAAAAAAAACCCACAAAATAAGTAAAATGAGACACAAAACAGGAAAAGAGAGACATAAAAAGGCAAAAGCAACAAAAAAATTGCAAAGATGAGAACAAAACAAGATGCAAAATTATCAACTAAATCAATTTTACATCCATCAGGTGTCACAATCTTAAAACTAACTGGTTTTTGTTCATTTTTTCTGCATTTAACTTCACATCATGCTGCTGCCACCTCCATGCTTCACATTATGATGCTGCTCAAAGTTGGTTATAAGTTGATACTCAGCGCTGTGTTTGACAGCCACAAGCCATGATCACAAACACACTTTCCCCAATGTGAAGCATGGTGGTGGCAGCATCATGATGTGAAGTCAGTTATCGGGAAAATGAACAGAAACTGGATTCAGTGTTTAGATTGTGACACCTGGATAGATGTAAACCTGAACTGGTGTCAGTTTTTAGCAAAACTCAGATGTGTTTTTCCTCCTAAATGTCATGTGTCTGTCTGCTGTACTGATGAAGTTCTGAGGCTCAGAAATGATGGAGAAAGTCCATTAAAAACCGATAAATCTGGACCCACCTCAATGGATTTCAAGGACCTGGAATGTTCTAAGTGAGACTAAACTTAAAGACTGAAAGCAAGAAAGGAGAACATCTAGATTAATGAAAACATTCTTAGCAAATGCTTTCGTTTTCGTCCGTCTTGTGCCGGTCCAAGAATTTCACCTCTAGCGGCACAATACGAATGCCCCCGGCCATCCCTCTTAATCATGGCCCCAGTTCAGAGAAGAAAACCCACAAAATAGAACCAGAGTCCTATTCCATTATTCCTAGCTGCGGTATTCAGGCAACTGGGCCCGGGCCAGGTACACTCTAGAACTTTCTACAGGGGACGTTCTCCTCTATGTACTTGGAGGACCTGGAACTCTGGAAATGTTCATGGTATGAAGGTAGAACTCTGATCAGTAAATGCATTTGTTACTGTTGATGATGAACCTTGTGAGAAGGTGGAACATCTCTTATAATTGTTGTCTTCTTGCGGCAGCTCTTCTACAGGAAGAGGAGGAAGGCTGAGAGGTCGGTGCTGTGCGAGGAGTTCATGGAACGAGTGTCTCGTCCTCAGGAGCTGATCAGCGTGGAGCTTCTGGAGGTGAGCGGAGATCCACCGTCAGCCCGTGGACTCCTCGACGTTTGAGCCCTCAAAGTCTTATGTTTGTCTTCATGCAGGAACTGGGCAACATTCATGAACTCTACGAGAAGCTGAAGACGTCCACCTCGTCTACGAAGTTGGATCCGTCCGTCCAGCTGGTGCGGAAAGACCTCGTCCCTCAGCTTCGTGGTACTGTCTTGGACTTCTACAAGTGGCAGCACAGGAAGGTAGGAAAGGTCTTCAGTTATACATTCGAACGGCATTTTGTGTTTTCCAGGTTATCTCTGTCTAGTATTAATCAATAAATATGATGATTAGTTTGAGGATCTGGAACACTGAAGTGTGAGAAATATGCAAAAATAAAAGATTTATGTCGGGGGCAAATAATTTATCACAGCACTGTGTGTTGTACAGATTATTGTATCTGTAGAGAAACAGATTTTGAAGTTTAAATGTACAAATTGTTCATAATTCACAATAGGGCTGAAACAATTCACTAACTGGTCTGGACCCAGACTTCATCCTATACGGACCTATAATCAATAAATTATAAGAGGATTTTAAATTTGATGCTTCTGTTGTAACTGCTGCAGCTTTTCTAGTGTTTACGGTGTTTGCCAGATCAGAGGCTGAACTGTGGAGGCAGTTGGACACAGTCAGACTTTCTTTGTGTGAGTCAAAAAACTAAAACCTCAGAGTTATCAGGTATGAAGGTGGTTTTCAACTTTCTTTGTTCACTTAGACTTTCTGCTTCAAACTCGTCACACAAACAAGAGGTTTAACGATCATTTGACTCGTTTTCTGCTCTAAATGAATCGATGGTGTTCAGCTCTTCAGTCAACAGGTTGGTTTAATGGAGAACAATGGGGAACAGAAACATTCGTGAGGGTAAAAAGCTGCTACTGGAAATGATGTAAGACAGGAACGCTGGTAGAAAACTGTTAAACGTCCAGTCAGTACAGCTGCACAATAAAACTATCAAACTTTATATATTCAAACATGATATTGTATTGAAGTGCATGTAGGTCCGACACTGACTTGTAATGAAAGAAATTACTTTAATTTGAACCAAGTCAAAGTGAAACTAAAGTCACTGATTGAATATTTCAGTGATCATTACTAATAAACTGATCCGTTTTCTTATTTGTGTTCTATCAGCTGCAGTAGCAGCAGCTTAAATGGACCAAACATAAAAACATATTAATACAATTTCTGCATCACAGTTTAAATACATGTGGGGTTCCCATGGCTTTGAGTTTTAGCTGAAAACCCCTGTACTACACTATATATGTACAGTATACCACGGATGTCTGCCCGTGTTCCACCAGAATGGTTATTTCTGTTGCACAGCACACTCACTTCCTCTTTTGATGCCCAACATGTAATCCGATTACACGAATAGTCACCTGAATAATCGATAGAATACTGGATGACTAAAATAGTCGATAGCTGCAGCCTAGTTCACAACCTTTAAATGTGTTGACAGTTTATCGGCTCGTTGTCGACACACAGGAGCATAACTTCATTACAAATAATAAATCCAGCATTAAGGCCAGAAGAGTCTTTGTAGTAAATAAAATGATCAAAGACCAGACGTGGATTCTTGTTCTCACTGTTCGTCTCTGGTCTTTTAACGTGTTGTTTTGTGTCGTCAGGACGGCGACGATGGGGATGAAGACGTCGGTGAGGGAACGTCTTCTCAGCAGGAGGTGAGTTCTTCTCTCTGCCTGAGTCATAGTTGTGAGTTTGTCCAGAGGGCGGCGCTGTTTAATCTCCTGTTCTGTGTCCTCAGTGCTCCAGAAGAGCTGAACTTCTGGCCTCCATCAAGTCGAAGGCGTACGGGGACGCAACAGAGGTCTGTCTTTGTGTTTAATTTGTCTTTTAATATTTAAGTCATCAGCTAATTAAGTGTTTCAGCCAGCCCTAATTATGACTATATATATATTTATTATTTAGGTTTTATAGATTTGGTTTCATTAATCTATTATGTTCTTTCCTTTAAGTTTGCCTAATATCACCTTTTAAGTCGCTTTTTTTTCTGTTCTTTTTTTTTTTGCTTGTATGTGTTTAGAAAAAGCTTATATTAGAAATGTTAAAGAATTTTTACTTTTTCAGATTGTTCTCAGATTATCTGGATATCAAACACTAAAACCCACTTTGACCTGTTCGTATGTTTTCACCTCTCAGGCCTCCAAGTCGAGGCGTCATCGCCAGGTGGAGCTGGATCTCACCTGTGATGAAACAGGCTCCGCCCCCATGTCAGCGCGACCCAGAGTCGGTAAACCGTCACTCAAAGCCAGAACCAATGAGAACATCCGGATCTCAGGTAAATCCCTCCTGATGAAAATCCTGGAAACATCTGGTTAAATTTGTTAACTTGTCATCTTCAAAACGTGTTTATTCTTAAAGTTCAACGTCCAGCAGTGCTGTGATTTTCCACATAAAGTCCAAAGACTGTCGTGTGAATTAACTTTTACTGGTTCCTACTTTTTTTGTTTTCTCAGGCGACATTTGGAAAGACGCTGAGGAGACGACTCTGATCAACCGTCTGGCCATGCTGGACTCTGAAAGTGAGTTTCATCTGCACTCGCTGCGTTCCTTCGCTCAACGTTTTCTGATCCGTTTTCATCCACATTTTTCTTTTCTCTCCTTTCAGAAAAAAAGAAAGTGTACCCAAAATTCAAGTGGTCATGAAGAAAATCCAGAAGAAAGAAGTTGCTGATGTTTTACTGATGTTTTACTATCGTGTTTTGTTTTAAGCGTTTTTACATTTTTAACATGAATTCAGTTTTTTGTTAAAGTTCTGCTTGCTACAGAAAAAACCTCATAATGACCATGTTTAACAGATTAAATGAATACGAACAGGTTCCTCATGAAGTTGATCTCAGTACAGTTTCCTCTGTGAGAAGCTGAAGTGCTGCAGATGTTTTAGTCCCAATTGAATATTGTTTTTCATAAAA
This sequence comes from Amphiprion ocellaris, assembly GCF_022539595.1. Lineage (NCBI taxonomy): Eukaryota > Metazoa > Chordata > Actinopteri > Pomacentridae > Amphiprion > Amphiprion ocellaris. Next base: position 30,668,405 of record NC_072785.1, on the reverse strand, counting down.
GCATCTTTTTCTAGCTGATGGTTTTGTCTTTTTCTTGTGTGACATTTCAGATGTTAGAACAATCTGGTTTTCCTCTGTAGCCTTTTTGTTCCGTTTTAAATGTATTCTATGGTTTATCATCACAAACACACTATCCCCACTGTGAAGCATGGTGGTGGCAGCATCACGACGTGAAGCACGGTGGTGGCAGCATCACGACGTGAAGCACGGTGGTGGCAGCATCATGGTGTGAAGCAAGGTGGTGGCAGCATCACGACGTGAAGCATGGTGGTGGCAGCATCATGATGTGAAGCATGGTGGTGGCAGCATCACGACGTGAAGCACGGTGGTGGCAGCATCATGATGTGAAGCGTGGTGGCAGCATCACGACGTGAAGCACGGTGGTGGCAGCATCATGACGTGAAGCACGGTGGTGGCAGCATCATGATGTGAAGCACGGTGGTGGCAGCATCATGATGTGAAGCACGGTGGTGGCAACATCATGACGTGAAGCATGGTGGTAAAAGACGCTGATCATCAGCCATATAAAGGATGCCGGACTGTTGAAGGTGTTGTGAAGGTTTGTACCGTCTGTCAGCCTCATGGAGGGGGATGTTTGCTGAAACAAATGTCTTAATTCGTCTTTATGAGCTCATTTTTGACCAAAATTTGTCATTTTAGCTAGATAGTGTCTGAACTGGGCAGCAACTTCAAAGACCATGAGATTTATCAGTAAATGAAATTGTGAATTTTCATATATTTTGATGAATTTCGAGAAATGATTTTGAGATTTTAGAGCACAAAAGGTTGATTTATTGGGTGATTTGTTTTAACATGAAGGTTTTAATGGCCAGAGTTGGGAAACAATGCAACCACTGCTTTTCTGTACAACCAATTAGCATTTTAATTTTTCTTAGAAAAAGCCATACCTACCATTTGTATCTCTAACAAAATGCCTTACAATTATTGTATGTTTTTTATCATTTCCAGCTAGAAGAAATCTAGTCAAATTACTGAAATAAAAATATATATTTTTGTGAAGTGGTAATTCTGCTCCCAGCTAAAGCATCAGCTTTTTTTTAAATTTTATTTATTTTTTTTGGCAGTTTATTTAGCTATTTGTACTTTTGATTAGCACTTTACATTTATGTGTGTTAGCAAAATTATCAAAAAGGTTAGTTTGTAAAAACTGATAAATTTAAATAACGGAATCAGAAAGAGCGTATATTTAACTTTAGTTTAAGCTAGCTGTGACTGTCACCTGCTAGCTTAAACTGAATGTAGCATCTGTGTTTAAAACTGCAAGTTTATTATTTAACATGAATTGTTTTTGAAATTATTAATGTCTAACAAGTAATAGAGTTTTATTTGGTGAAACAAACGTCTTAACTGGTCTTTTTGAGGTATTTTATCTAGTGGTCTGAATTGGGTGGCCACTTCAAAGACCATGAGATTTATCCGTACATGAAATTGTTTGTGAATTTTTACATATTTTGATCAATTTTGGGTGATGATGTTAAGATTTTAGAGCACAAAATGTTGATTTATTGGGTGATTTTTTTTTTATTTATTTATTTTTTTTGTAACCTGAAGGTTTTAATGGCCAGAATTGGGAAACAAAGCGAGAACCGGCTCTCGTAGAGAACCAGTCGGCGCTGCTGATGTCCTGCAGTCCCTGAAGGCGCCACGGTTCTCCGCTGTTGTGGCTGCAGAGCTCTGGTCCGCAGGATGAGAAGCGGTGGGGATGCTGCCGCCTCCTGTCCGGTTCCTCGGTCGGTGTGACGGGAAGCAGCCGCAGCCATGGCCTCGGACAGTAAGTAGGACCGTCTGCTACCGTTTTCTCCCCGGGAACGGAGGCTGTTTTCAGGCTGTGCTGCCTTCGTGTGGCTGCTGGCGGCGGCAGGATGAGTAGGCCGGTTCATCCATCAGCATCCAGCCCCGGAGGTTCTGCTCTGAAGCCACATTATTACTCATTTCGAGCCTCCAGCAGCAGCCATATGATTAATATTGGTGGCATTTGTTGGGTTTTGCTGCGGGAATGTGTGAGTTTCTCTGGAGAGTTTCTGTTGCCTCATCATGGCGACTTCACGGACTCCTCTTTTATTTATTTCCTGCACTCCTGAATGCACAGGGTTTCTGCAGGGCTTTAAAAAGCATTAGTAGTCATTAAGTTGATTTTGCGAAAATTAAGGCCTTAAATGGCATTAAAAAATCATTAAATTTGATCCTCAGTAGCATTAAAAATTCTTTCTCTCTTTCAAGACAATATTTGACAACAATAGTAGAATAATCTGTAATTATAGACTGCGATTCGTCAGATATGTGCAATAATTGTTCCAGCCGGTCAGGTACAGATGGCAAAAACTGCTGCTTTTAACCCTCGTGTTGTGATGTGGGTCAAATTGATCTGTTTTAAAATTTGAAAATGTGGAAAAAAAATATTTTCACAGTGAAACTTCTGATGTCCACATTTTTGGGAAATTTTTGAACATTTTTTGGTGGAAAAAAAGAAATGTTAAAAGTCTTTCTTAAGAACATTCACATAAAAATCAACCAAAATCCAGCGAATTGCACTGGATTTTGGTTGATTTTTATGTGAATGTTCTTAAAGAAAATATTAGAAATTTTACTGATATATATATATATATATATATATATATATATATATATATATATATATAATCACTTTAGATATTTTTACTCATTTTTTGGAAGATTTTTACTCATTTTTTGAAAATATTTACAAGAATTTTCTTGACAAATTGGGGTGATTTTTTAAAAATAAAATTTTTAAATGAAATTTTTAAAGAATTATTAGAATTTTCTTCCTGAAGGTTTTGCAAATTTTCTTAAATTTGGGGAATTTTTTTTCTGAATCTTTGAATTTTTTCAGAGAAGGAAACAATGTTTTTTGGTGCCAGTAAATGAGGACAACACAAGCATTAATAACATTCACAAAAAAATCTACCAAAATCCAGTGAAATTCACTGGATTTTGGTTGATTTTTATGTGAATGTTCTTAAAGAATATATTAGAAGTTTTACTGATATATATGTAATCACATTAGACATTTTTAGGATTGTTTCGGAAGATTTTTACTCATTTTTTGAAAATATTTACAAGAATTTTCTTGCCAAATTGGGTGGATTTATTCATTTTTTAAAATCAAACTTTTAAGGGAAACTTTTCAGGAATTATTGGAATTTTCTTCCTGAAAGTTTTGCAAATTTTCAGAAATTTGCGGATTTTTTTTTAACAGAATTTTTGGAGTTTTTTTTTTAAACAAGAAAACAATATTTTTTGGTGCCCGTAAATGAGGACAACAGGAGGGTTAAAGTGGCCGGAAGGCTGGACCAGGAGGAGGAGAGAAATGGGGAAACGCAAATTCCAGCAAAAATGGCTCGAAAACGTGGATTTCAGAGAATGACTGCAGGTGGTCAGGGGTGGTTTCCAGATTCAGAAATAGTGAAATGTAGGGAAAGTTTTCATATAAAAATCATATTTTACTACAAAAAACAAACCCATATAATTTGTTGAGTTCACGCTCGTTGCATTAAAATTTTCCCAGTCTAGCATTAAAATGGCATTAAAAAGCATTAAATTTGACTGGATGATTTTTGCAGAAACCCTGATGCAGATATCAGTCATTTGGTAAAAAAAACTAATAAAAAACACTCGTCTGTGTGTTATTTTGTCGGTGTGCTTCTGTAATTCAGAGCAGTTCTTCAGAATGATGCGGCTGCAGTCCAAGCTGCTGCTCATTAGCTTCAAATAAACGCGTTTCCTTCCCAGAAATAATCCAAAGTGACCTCATTAAATACTTCATATGATGCACAGAATATTACACAAGGAGTACTGTGGCTTTCTAGAGAATTTAAGTGTATTTGCTGATTGCACTTTTATATTTTCAAGTCAGATTTTGAATGCAGGTCTTATAATCTTGCTTATACTTGCAGTATTTCTACTTCGGAAGCAGAGTTTTGAGAAAATTACCCCAAAAATGAATCTCTGAAGTGTCCCAAATGTATGTAAAACAACAAAAAAAGAAGATTAAAACAGACTGAAAAGTAATATTTGAATAAATATTAACAAGGTGTTCCAAAATGATTCATAAATGTCCAAACACAAAGAAACTTTAATATTAATAAAATGTAAGAAAAAAATACAAAAATCTCACAAAATATTAAAGAAAAATATGTAAATGTGAAAAAATAAAAAACAGCTTTTCTCAAAAGTGTCTTAAAAATAGACAGAAAAAGGATGAAAAATATTCATAATATTAAATACTGAAAAACATATATTGAATTTTTTAATATGAGAAAATAAATGAATAAACTGCCCTGAAAATGAATAAAATGTCTCAAAATTCCCCAAAAAGTTATGTTATTATTCATAAAATGGGATAATATATTTACATCCAAAAAATATGAATTAAATGTAAAAATATGTATAAAGCTGCTCCACCTGCTGATGCTTTGCTGTCATTAATCTGCCCTAAACTAATGTTTCTGTTGTAAAGGAAGTTTTTGGGCCTTACAAAGTATTTTCTTTCTTTAAAGGAGTGTTTTTTTAAAGCGCAGCGTCTTTTTAAACCCTCAGATAAATGTCATCCAGTGTTGACTGAACGTCTTAAGCTGCTGAGTGACTCCGTGTTGCTGCCGCTGCCGCTGCCGCTGCCGCTGCCGCTGCCGCTGCCGCTGCCGCTGCCGCTGCCGCTGCCGCTGCCGCTGCCGCTGCCGCTGCCGCTGCCGCTGCCGCTGCCGCTGCCGCTGCCGCTGCCGCTGCCGCTGCCGCTGCCGCTGCCGCTGCCGCTGCCGCTGCCGCTGCCGCTGCCGCTGCCGCTGCCGCTGCCGCTGCCGCTGCCGCTGGAAACAAACAGGTCCATGTTGGTTTATGGGAGCTTAGTGGTCCTCAGAGCTGCCTGACAGGAACCACCATCAGGTTCCTCAGAGGGAAACGTGTTGAATTAAATAAAAATCAGAGCAGCTGAAGTTCAGTCCACAGGATGTCAAAACCAGCGTCACACTATCATTCCTCAGCCCTACTTTCTAAACATTTTGTGTCTTTATTTGGTCATTTTGTAGAATTTATTGGTAATTTTGCATCTTTGTGGTTGTTTTCTACTTATTTGTGACCATTTTGTGTCACTTTGTGGTCATTTTGTGTCACTTTGTGGTCATTTTGTGTCACTTTGTGGTGGTTTGGCATCATTTTGGTTTGTTTTTGCACCTCTTTGTTCAATGCAATGTTGTTTTTTCAGATTTGTTCATTCTGTGGAAATGTTCAGTCTTTCTGTGGTCATTTTGTGTCTCTTTGGTGTAATTCTGTGTCCTTATTTGGTCATTTTGTATAATTTTTTTTCCGGTAATTTTGTTTTGTGTGTCTTTGGTTATTTTGTGTCTCTTTATGGTCATTTTGTGTCTCTGTGGTAGTTTTGTGTCTTTTTGTGGTTGTTTTGTGTCTCTTTGTGGTTGTTCTGTGTGTTTTGTGGCTGTTTTGTCTGTTTTTGTGGTTGTTTTGTGTGTTTTTGTTGTTTTGTGTCTCTTTATGGTCATTTTGTGTCTCTGTGGTAGTTTTGTCTTTTTGTGGTTGTTTTGTTTCTCTTTGTGGTTGTTCTGTGTGTTTTGTGGCTGTTTTGTGTGTTTTTGTTGTTGTTTTGTGTGTTTTTGTTGTTGTTTTGTGTCTCTTTATGGTCATTTTGTGTCTCTGTGGTAGTTTTGTGTCTTTTTGTGGTGGTTTTGTGTCTCTTTGTGGTTGTTCTGTGTGTTTTGTGGCTGTTTTGTCTGTTTTTGTGGTTGTTTTGTGTGTTTTTGTTGTTGTTTTGTGTCTCTTTATGGTCATTTTGTGTCTCTGTGGTAGTTTTGTGTCTTTTTGTGGTGGTTTTGTGTCTCTTTGTGGTTGTTCTGTGTGTTTTGTGGCTGTTTTGTCTGTTTTTGTGGTTGTTTTGTGTGTTTTTGTTGTTGTTTTGTGTCTCTTTATGGTCATTTTGTGTCTCTGTGGTAGTTTTGTCTTTTTGTGGTTGTTTTGTTTCTCTTTGTGGCCATTTTGTGTTCCTTTATGGTTATTTTGTGTCTCTTTCTGGTTGTTTTGTGTGCCTTTGTGGTCATTTTGTGTCTTTATTTGGTCATTGTGTTTCCTGCATTCTAGTCACAACCCCCCGTTGCGTGTTGTGCGTTACATCTCGAGCCTTTAAGTTTGTGGTCCTCGCTGCGACTCCTGACCTCTAATTTTAAAGGAGGATGGTTTTCTTGCTTCGCGGTGCGTTCGCTGTCCGTGTTGTTGCGTCTTGGTGGCGTTCAGGAAATCCGCCTCGCCCAGCGGGAGGCAGGAAAGCTGCGCTGAGTGACGCCTCGCTGTGGAAACAAAGCCGGGTTTATAAGGCGGAGGGACGAAGGAGAAAGTTGAGAGGAAGAGGAGAGAGGAATGGAGGCAGCAGAGAGAGACAGTAGGTCCATGAGAAGTTCACGTTATCGCTTTAAATCTGAGCTTTAATTTATAGTTTCATTATTCCTGTTACTACTAGTGGAGTCAGAGGAGAAGAAAACAGCATCTTTCTGGTCTTCAGTTTGTGGCTATTTTTGCTTTCATGGCCTTTTAAAATTTTCCTGGACTTTTCATGTCTCTTTGCTGTCATTGTGTGTGTATTTGTGTTCATTTTGTGTTATTATTTGGTCATTTTGTGTCTATTGCTGGTGATTTGATGTTGATTGGGTCATTTTGAGTGTTTTTGTGGTTGTTGAGTGTGTCTTTGTCTTGATTTTGTGTCTCTTTGTGGTTGTTTTGTGTCACTTTGCATCCCTTTTTAGTCATTTTATGTCTCTTTGTGGTCATTTTGTGTCTCTTTGTGATTGTTTTGCGTCTCTTTGAATCATTTTGTGTTTCTTTGAATCATTTTGTGTCTCTTTGGTCACTTTCCATTCATTTTTAGTCATTGTGTTTCCCTTTGTAGTCACTTTGCATCTTTCCAGTGATTTTGCACATTTTTGTTGTTCTTTTTTTGCAGTAGTTTTGTGTTTCATTGTCATCGTTTTGCAGCTCTGTGGTTGATTTGCGTTGTGGTCATTGTGGTAATTTTAACTCTCTTTCTGGTCATTTTGCATTTTCCCATATCATTCTGCATCTCTTTGTGGTGATTTTGCTCATCTTTGTGGTCGTTTAGTGTCTTTTTGTGACAGTTTTACTGTTGTTTGGTTGAATTTCTCTTATAAAAGGGAATAAAGAAGCAACACACCTGTTAAATAATCCATCCAGAGCTGGAGGATTAATGAGATTAATTGGGGTTTTTGTGTAAAATGCTTTAATAGAGACATGTGCGTCCTCTGCTGTTCCTCCAATACCTTATTTCATTTATTTATGTTATTTAATATAAAGTTGACCTGTGACTCAATTTAGAGCCGAGGATGTTGAAATCTGAGGAATAAATCCAGTTTTTCTTGTTGGGTTTTGAGTTTATTTGGTTGCAGATGTTTCAGCAGCTGGACTCGTCTCTTGTGTTGTTGTTGTTATGCAGCTTTTTCACCAGCAGGCGGCGCTGCAACACCACGACTGAAAAGCATCAGAAACACTTGAATCTCTGAGAAATTTCTAAATCAGCAGATAAACGATGTTGTGACTTTTAACACAGCTGCAGACTGTTTGTGGCTGATTTTACATCAAATACTTGACGTTTAAGTGAAATAAAATACTGATATCTGAGGTTTAAACACAGATTCTGCACATTGTGATGAAACTACTCCTCAGTTTGACTAAAATATGTGCTGATGTTGCATTTTGAAAGCTGAATAATGATCTTTATTATCAAATCTGACATTAACAGACCATAAAACAGTCAGAATAGGAAGTAGAAGTATGTTGTTTAGAAATAGTTCTGGTTTATAGGAACAAACTGCACAAAATTTGAAAGTTTGTCTATGATTTTCACGTTTTCCTACAACTCCTGTCTTAAAATGTTTTTCTTAACTTACATTCAAACACAGCATCGGTCAGGTTGATGTTTTTAGTTTTTAACTGTTAGCAACAATGAAAAATTTCCATCAATTAATCAAACATGAGAATTTGTTGAAAATAGTTGAAATCTGTTTTAAAAAAATAGTCCAGTATGGCTCAAAATTTGCCCAAAAATACTCAAAACTTGACAATAACTTCTCCAAAATGGTCCAAAGTAACTTGAAAACTTTCCAAAATTATTCAGACTTTGTCCAGATTTACAATAAATTTTCCAAAATGAGATAAAAACTTAACCAATTACAAAAACTCTGTCACCTTTTTACAATTTAAGGCTGCAGAGTGACGTAAAATTGGACTAAAACTTGTCAAAAATGACAACAACCTTTCCAAAATGTCTCCAAAGTGACTTGAAAACTGTCCAAAATTACAGAATTTGTCCAAAATGGGCTTAAAAACTTTTAGCTAGCTAAACTGGCCAGATGCCTTATTACAATTTGATGCTAGATAATGACTTCAAATGACTCAAAACTTTTGTAAAATTACTCAAAGATTGTTAAAAATCACAAAAAAATGTGTCCAAATGTCTCAAATATAGTCCAACTCAGAAAAGTTGTCAAAAATGACAGCAACTTCTCCAAAGTGACTTGAAAACTGTCCAGAATGATTCAGAATGTGTCCCAAATTACAAAAATTTGTCCAAAATGCGATAAAAACTTCATAAATTACAAAAAAAGTGAGACTTTTTTACAGTTTAAGGCTGCAGAGTGATTTAAAATTTGACCAAAACTTGTCAGTGAAGCTTGAACTGAACATGTTTTAGACTCTGGAGTTAGAATCATGCTCTGACTGGCGTGTTTAGTGTGTTTAGCGTGTTTGATCCGTGTTGGTGCATCATGGGTTCGGACTCTGTTTTCTTCCTTTTCGTCGTTTCTTCATCTCAACCCTGAGATGCTTTCGTCTCCTCGGCCAATCGGGACGCTCGGACAGCCGGCGCCATGGCAACGCGAGACCTTCCTCCATGTGGGTGGGAAGCATTCATTACACCTTAATAGAGCTGCCGGACTGTTTCCACGGAAACGCTGATGTTCAGGTGTGTGTTTGAGGCCGTTTGTGCAGCGAGGTCAGTGAACGCCTCACGGCTCCGGTGGCTGTAAAAGAAATCAGACTTCAGTAACGAGTCGTAATCCTGGAGATCTGGTGATTAAATACTAAATCTGTACTGACTGCACTGTTCAACCAGGCAGACTTTTACAACTTGATGCTGCAGAGTGACTTCAGATTTGTCCAAAATAACCAAGTTCAGAAGTAAAGAAATGGTAAAATTCTTCCATATTATTGAAAGCTTGGTCGAAAATAGTAAATACTTGTTTATAATAATTTGAAACTTATCCAAAAAGACTCAAAATAGCAAAAAATGACTTCAACATTGGCAAAAACTCCTCTAAAATGTCCTAATAATGGTAGCTAGCTAGCTAGCTAAACTTGCCAGATGTCTTTTTGACAACCTGATTCTGCAGATTGACTTCAAATTTGTCCAAAATAACAGAAATCAGAAGAAAAAAACATTTTAAATTCCTCCGTAGTATTATTATAAACTTGTCGAAAATGGCAAATTCTTGTTGAAAATCATTTGAAACTTGTCCAAAATGACTAAAACATTGTCAAACTCCTCTAAAATGTCCTAAAAATGGTCTAAAGTTGTGAAAATTTGTCTAAAACTAGTGTAAAACTTAAGAAATGACACAAACCAAGCTAGCTAAACATCTTTTTACAACCTAATGCTTCAGAGTGACTTCAAATTTGTCCAAAATAAGAACTCACAAAAAATGGTTAAAATTCCTCCATAGTATTAAAAACTTGGTCGAAAATAGCAAATAATTGTTTAAAATCATTTAAACTTGACCAACATTGCTTAAACATTGTCAGAAATGACAAAAACTCCCCTAAAACGTCCTGAAAATGCTTTAAAGTGACTCAAACTGTTCAAAATGAATCGGAATTTGTCCAAAATGAGTGTAAAACCTAAAAAAATGACACAAAGGTAGCTAGCACAACTCACTCGATGTCTTTAAGAACCTAATTCTGCAGAGAGACTCAAAAATGAGTTGAAACTTGCCCAAGAAATTGTTGAATATAACTCAAACCTTGCCCAAAAGTGCTCAAAAATGGCAAAAACTTGTCCACAATATCTCCAAAATGGTCCAGGGTGATTAAGAATTTGTCAAAAATGACAAAAATTTGAACAGAAATGGTTTCAAACTTCATCAAAATGTAAAAAAGTGACCAAAGAAATTGTCTAAATTGTCTTTAAAATGATCCAAAGTGACTTTAAAACTGTTCAAAATGCATCTGAGTGTTTTCAAAAATGATTCTGAAAGTGTCTCATCCAGTAATTTTGATTTTCCTCTCAGTCTCTCTGTGGAAACACTGCCTGCAGTTCAACCTAAAAACTTTAAACAAAATCTGCTTTCTTTTTCAATAGAACATGTAGAAAGAAGTGATTTTACTAAAAAATAATCTCAGTTTTAAGCTGAGATTTTATTTATTTTTTACCAACAGAACTGCGAATCATAGATGAGTAGTTCAAGGACCATTGGAAAGCTAAAAATCTGACAATTATTTCAGTTTTTACAGTTTCAGGCTTTGATAAATGTAATTTTGATGATTTTTTTGAAGGGATAAACTACCCTTTACTGGCAACATCCCTCTCTGTTCGTATTTTCTGATTCAGATTCATTCATCTGTACATTTTAATCTTTAGAACCTCGTTAATGACCTGAAAATGACCCAGAGATGACGGTTTTTACACTTAAGGAGCTATGAAGCAGCGCTGGCTTCTTCTCTGGTTAATTAGTGATGTTAACGACAGCATCTTCATTCGTTTTTCGTCTCACATCAAAGCGTCTCTCCTCACTTCAAAGAAAATCCTGGAAAAGTCAGCAGCTGCATGCTAATCAGGATCCAAACACACAACGAGCTTTTTATTTCACCCATCTCTCCGTCTGACTTCCTCGTTTGTGCGATAATTCCTGAGGTTTTCCCTTCTTTCTATTTTTACCTCCTGCTGATTATTTCAGATTCAGAGGGTGAAGGTCGGCAGCAGGTGTGGCGACCGGCTCGGTTTCTTCCTGACCATCTGGATGCAGACAGTAGGAGGTTTCTGAAGCTCCAACACTGAGCTCAGTGTTCAAATTCCACTTTACTATCGTACCCGAACACAACGTCCAAACATTTGGGGATTAATTTAGGTCGCGTTCAGACTCTGATATCCGTCCTGAGATCCGATTTATAGCAGCAATCGCAGTTTAGGTGTTGAAGAAAGTCAAAATGTTCCAAAATATTTGGACAAAACAACAAATTTCAAGTAATTTTGCACAATTCTTGAGTCAGTTTAGGTAATTTTTGCTACTTTGGACACATTTCAAATAATTTTGGACCATTTTGGATGAGATTATAGACTAGATATAAAACATAAATGCAACCTACTGGATCAATAAATAAACGCAGCATGGCTCAGAAACAGTGAACAGAGGAATAAGTTGTTGGAAGATACAATCAGCATGGTGAAACATCTTTCTATAGTTTATGTGCAGAGACTCAAAAATGAACAAAAATGTGTTTACGAGTGGAAAAACTGCCATTTTGAACAACTTTTGTGTCATTTTGAACAAGTTTCAAGTAATTTTGGACACTTCTGGGTACTCAGTACATGTTTCAAATCATTTTATACAGACTTTGAGTCATATTGGATGATTTTAAATGATGTTTTTACATTTTACTGTTGCTTTGGACAAATTTTAAATGACTTTGCACATATTTAGTATGGATCAATAAATAAATGCAGCATGACTCAGAAACAGTGAACAGAGGAATAAGTTGTTGGAGATACATTCAGCATGGTGAAACATCTTTCTATAGATGATGAGCAGAGAGGAAAAGTTTATAGAGGAAACATGGAAAAAGTTAAATATCTATAGTATATAAACCTCATTTTTAGCATGTTAAAGGTTGTTATTTTAGCCATGCGGTTGCAGTAGAAGCCACCAGTGTCTTGTTTTGTAACAATGTTTTAAATTTTCGCTCTGCTTTGGTCTCAACCAGCCTCTGAAGTCGTCAGATATTTGTCTCTCTAGCTGCTAAACATTCATCTTCCTTGATTGGAGGCTGAACTAGATTAGTTTTAATTCTAGAGTAGTTCTAGTTCTAGACTACTTCTAGTACTGGAGTAGTTGTAGTTCTAGATTAGTTGAGGGGAGTAGTTCTAGTCCGAGATTACTTCTAGTTCTAGATTAGTTCTTGAGTAGTTCTAGATTAATTCTAGTTCTAGATTAGTTCTAGAGTAGTTCTAGTTGTAGATTAGTTCTAGTTCGAGATTAGTTCTAGTTCTAGATTAGTTCTAGTTCTAGAGTAATTCTAAATTAGTACTAGAGTAGTTCTAGTTCTAGAGTAGTTCTAGAGTTGTTCTAATTCTGGAGTAGTTCTAGTTCTAGATTAGTTCTAGTCCTAGATTAAGTGAATATCATTTTAGATTAGTTCTTAAGTAGTTCTATTTCTAGATTAATTCTAGTTCTATATTAGTTCCAGATTAGTTCTAGTTCTAGATTAGTTCTTGAGTAGTTCTATTTCTAGATTAGTTCTAGTTCTAGATGAGTTCTTGAGTAGTTCTATTTCTAGATTAATTCTAGTTCTATATTAGTTCTAGATTAGTTCTAGTTCTAGATTAGTTATAGAGTAGTTCTAGATTAGTTCTAGAGTAGTTCTAGATTAGTTTTGGCTGCAGATAGCAGTTCTTCTGATCTCCGTTACTCCACCAGCGTGTCTTTAAACCCGTCTGGTTGTTGCTGTCTGACAGTAATCAGGTAAATCTGTGAAGTCATGGTGAATCAAACATCAGTAATCGTACCGATCCTCCTACGCTCTGATGCTTTCATCCATTTCTGAAATGTTACCGTGGAAACAGGAGACAACCTCTGTCTTCACCTCCGTCAGCTTTTCACTCAATGCCTTCCTCGTTTTCAACAGCTGTCATCTCTTTTTTCTTTCTCATCTGATCCACACGTTTCCTTCTGTCACTTCTATTGGCCAAAAGGTTCATGTTTTTAAACACTAACAAATATTGTTTTCCAGACTCTGTGTCAGATTAATCTGTATCTGCCTTATAGCTTAGCCGCTAGCTGTCAGCATAGCATTATCCACTGTGAAAGCAGCTAATGTCCTGATCTGTGGAGATGGATTTGCTTCTCGTTCAGTTGTGCCTCTGCAGAGAAACATGCGTTATAGTGAATCTCACTTTAGCAAGATGTTTCAGTGCTTCAGCTAGCATTAGCAAAGACTAAGTGGTACTGCTAAACTCTTAACAGTAGCCGTAGCCTTGCGCCGTCAGCAGAATAAGTTTCAACTGCACCACTTGCTAACATTTATAGGTGAGTTTTTGAGGCTCACTCTCTGTCTCTCTGTGTAAACAACTGATGTGATTGACTGTTACTGGGGACATGTAACAGCCAATCAGAGAGAGCTGTGGGCGGGACATTACAGAGGGAGCCAAAGGAGACCCTTTCTTTATTTTGCAATAATCTGCCAATAAAAATAACGATATCAATAATCTAATAATGCCAAATATTGGCGTCAATAATCAGTCGACCCCTATTACATATAATATCAAGTAAAATCTAAAAAAACATGTTTACAGTATGCTCTTAATGTATATTCTGGCTTTCACAGTTTTTCAGCTTCCAGAAGAATAACAAATGTGATTTAAAAAAAAAAAATTATTTCCACTTGCTGTAGGTTGACCTGAGAGTAGCTGTAAACTGGTTTGTTAGCGACTGTAAACTGGTTGTTAGCAGCTGTAAACTGGTTTGCTGCAGCTGTAAACTGGTTTGCTAGCAGCTGTAAACTGGTTTGCTAGCAGCTGTAAGCTGGTTGTTAGCAGCTGTAAACTGGTTTGTTAGCGACTGTAAACTGGTTGTTAGCAGCTGTAAACTGGTTTGCTGCAGCTGTAAACTGGTTTGCTAGCAGCTGTAAACTGGTTGTTAGCAGCTGTAAACTGGTTTGCTAGCAGCTGTAAGCTGGTTGTTAGCAGCTGTAAACTGGTTTGTTAGCGACTGTAAACTGGTTGTTAGCAGCTGGAAACTGGTTTGCTAGCGGCTGTAAACTGGTTTCTTAGCGGCTGTAAAGATGCTTGTTAGCGGCTGTAAAATGGTTTGTAAACGGCTGTAAACTGGTTTGCTAGCTGCTGTAAACTGGTTTGCTAGCGGCTGTAAACTTGTTTGCTAGCTGCTGTAAACTGGTTTCCTAGCAGCTGTAAACTGGTTTGCTGGCAGCTGTGAAGTGGTTTGCTAGCTGCTGTAAACTGGTTTGCTAGCTGCTGTAAACTGGTTTGCTAGCTGCTGTAAACTGGTTTGCTAGCGGCTGTAAACTGGTTTGCTGGCAGCTGTAAAGTGGTTTGCTAGTGGCTGTAAATTGGTTTGCTAGCTGCTGTAAACTGGTTGGTTAGCCGCTGTAAACTGGTTGTTAGCAGCTGTAAACTGGTTTGCTAGCTGCTGTAAACTGGTTTGCTAGCTGCTGTAAACTGGTTTGCTGGCAGCTGTAAAGTAGTTTGCTAGCGGCTGTAAACTGGTTGGTTAGCAGCTGTAAACTGGTTGTTAGCAGCTGTAAACTGGTTTGCTAGCTGCTGTATATTGGTTTGCTAGCTGCTTTAAACTGGTTGTTAGCTGCTGTAAACTGTTGAGAACCAGGGAACCTGAATACTAAAGTGTCTGTTCTGTCCCTGTATCACATGTACTGTGTGTGTGTGCGTCAGATTGTCTGTTTGTGTGGGCTGATCAGTGTGTCATTGTGTGTCCCCTCCCCCTCCCCCTCCTCCCCCCAGTCACCCCTGAGGCCATCGGCTTCCTGTCGGCGGTCGGCGTCTTCATCGTGGCGTTGGCCGTCCTTTTCCTCTTCATCAACAAGAAGCTGTGTTTCTCACGAGTCGGCGGGCTGCCCTGCCTCGAGCAACATGGCCGCCGCAAGAAGGGACGCCTGGGGATCCGCCAGGGGCTCGGTGAGTGACCAAACAGGAAGTGGTTCATCCTCTGTAGGTGACCAAACAGGAAGTGGTTCATCCTCTGTAGGTGACCAAACAGGAAGTCGTTCATCCTCTGTAGGTGACCAAATAGGAAGTAGTTTATCCTCAGTGAGTGACCAAACAGGAAGTGGTTCATCCTCTGTAGGTGATGAAACCGGAAGTGGTTCATCCTCTGTAGGTGATGAAACAGGAAGTGGTTCATCCTCTGTAGGCGACCAAGCAGGAAGTGGTTCATCCTCTGTGGGTGACCAAATAGGAAGTAGTTTATCCTCAGTGAGTCATCAAACAGGAAGTGGTTCATCCTCTGTAGGTGACCAAACAGGAAGTCGTTCATCCTCTGTAGGTGACCAAACAGGAAGTCGTTCATCCTCTGTAGGTGACCAAACAGGAAGTGGTTCATCCTCTGTAGGTGATGAAACAGGAAGTGGTTCATCCTCTGTAGGTGACCAAACAGGAAGTGGTTCATCCTCTGTGGGTGACCAAACAGGAAGTAGTTCATCCTCTGTAGATGGCCAGACAGGAAGTGGTTCATCCTTTGTAGGTGACCAAACAGGAAGTGGTTCATCCTCTGTAGGTGATGAAACAGGAAGTGGTTCATCCTCTGTAGGTGACCAAATAGGAAGTGGTTCATGAATGATGAAACAGGAAGCGGTTCATCCTCTGTAGGTGACCAAACATAAAGTGGTTCATCCTTGGTGGATATTGCTTCCTTCCTTCCTTCTATAATGTTTCCTTCCTTCTTTAATGTTTCCTTCCTTCCTTCCTTCCCTCCTTCCGTCTTTAATGTTTCCTTCCTTCTTTCCTTCCTTCCTTCCTTCTTTAATGTTTCCTTCCTTCCTTCCTTCCTTCTATAATGTTTCCTTCTTTCTTTGTTTCCTTCCTTCCTTCCTTCCATCTTTAATGTTTCCTTCCTTCCTTCCTTCCTTCCTTCTTTAATGTTTCCTTCCTTCCTTCTTTCCTTCCTTCTTAAATGTTTCCGTCCTTCTTTCTTTCCTTCCTTCCTTCCTCCTTTAATGTTTCCTTCCTTCCTTTCCTTCCTTCCTTCTTTAATGTTTCCTTCCTTCCTTCCTTCCTTCCTTCTTTAATGTTTCCTTCCTTCCTTCCTTCTTTAATGTTTCCTTCCTTCCTTCCTTCTTAAATGTTTCCGTCCTTTCTTTCCTTACTTCCTTCCTTCTTAAATGTTTCCGTCCTTCTTTCTTTCCTTCCTTCGTTCCTTCTTTAATGTTTCCTTCCTTCCTTTTCTTCCTTCCTTCTTTAATGTTTCCTTCCTTCCTTCCTTCCAGACTGTAGTGTTTACATGTGAAGCTTCCTGTCAGTGAGTTAATATACAGTAAATATACATAAATACTGGAATCACACAGACTCATTTATAGATGTTGAGTTCTTTTATATTTTTTCTCTTTTATTGGAGTTTTAAATGAACCACATCTTTCCGTTTCACAGGTTTGTTGATGTGCAGTTTGTTTTAAACCCCGATGCTTTTATTGTGAAGGTCCATCCGTTACACAAGCTGCAGCAGTGGGAGAGTTTGTGTTTGTGGTTTCTGTGGGCGAGTTCGTCTGTGAGTCATTCATACAGCGACAGAAATATTAAGACGAGAAACCTTGAAGAAGAATCCTCGGGTCAGAGCTTCTGGTTTTCTTTCCTCCCACTTGACAAACATGAAAACACCCAAAGCAAAGTTCCTGCAGGTTCAGCGACAGTTTAACTTCCTGCAGCGTCTGATGGGAAACTCAAAGTTGACGAGTCAAACTGATAATAATAAACCTCTAATTTCACAACATAGTAGAAGATTTCAGGTTTTTATCTTTAGTTCTTCCTGAGATGTTGTCGCTCAAACAGACTCAAATTTATGTAAGAAAAAAAAACGCTGAAAGTAGATGGACAGGAAATTTTAAAATGTAAATAAAATTACATAAAAATTCACAGGTACCATTAAAAAATTCATAGTTTATCATAAACAGATATTTAAATAAATAAATATGGAAAGATAGAAATGCATAAATACAGAAGTCAGGAAATAAAAAAAAACAAACAAAATTAAAGAAGGACATGAATAAACACTGAAATAAACAAATCTAGAAATACAGAAATAATATAGAAAGAAAGAAATGTAGGAAACTGAAGTGAATGTAGGAATATGTGAAGAAATAAGTACAGAAATCACCATGGAAAGAAATAAAATACAGAAAAATGGAAATAAAGAAACAGAATTAAAAATAAATACATGTAAAAATACAAAAAATGTAGAAAACCCTACAAAAAATAAAAAAATAAATGTAAAATTTAGAAATACAAGAAAGTAGGAATATAGAAAAAATATGGAAGGATTAAAATGTAGAAATGCAGAAATAAATACTGAAAAAAATAAATAGAAATATGTGAAGAAATCAGTACAGAAATCAACATGTAAAGAAAGAAAAATTGAAATAAATACAGAAGCACAGAATTAAAACAAGGTAATGAAGAAATGTAAAAATACAAAAATAAATATATAAAACAAAAGAAATGAATGTAGAAATTCAGAAATAAAAAACTTAGACGTGAAGAAATAAGTACGGAAATTAAAATGGAAAGAAAAAGAAAAATTGAGACAAGTGGAAGTAAATAAAGAAATGCTGAATTAAAAAAAGAAAATAAATAAATGTAAAAATAGAAAGAAAAATATAGAAAATCAAAGAAATGCAAAAATGAATGTAGAAATTCAGAAATAAAACAATGTAAGAATACAGAAAAAATATAGAAAGATAAAAATGTAAAAATGCAGAAATAAATACTAAAAAACAACAGAAATATGTGAAGCAATAAGTGCAGAAATCTACATGGAAAGAAAGAAAGAAAGAAATAGAGAATAATGCAAATTAATATGGAAAAACAGAATTTAAAAAACAAAATAAAGAAACGTAAAAATACAGAAATGAATCCAGAAAACAAAAAAAAAGTAGAAATTCAGAAATAAATATTGAAAAAAATACAATGTTAAAAAAATGTAGAAATAAAGAAATGAACACCAAAAGAAAAAATGTAGGAATACTGAAGCAAATATAGAAAAATGGAAATAAACATAGAAACGTAGAATTAAAAATAAATAAATTTTAAAAAAAAATAAATTAAGAGAGCAAAAAACGTAAATGTAGAAATTCAGAGATAAAACAATGTAGGGATATGAAAAAAATATGGAAAATGAAAAATGTGAATGAATGAAAATGTAGAATTAAATGTAGAAATGCAGAACTAAATACTGAAAAAAGAAAGAAATATGTGAAGAAAGTACAGAAATCAACATGGAAAGAAAGAGAAATGGAAATAAATACAGAAACAGAATTAAAACAAGGAAATATAGAAATGTAAAAATACAAAAATAAATATAGAAAACAAAACAAAAATTTAGAAATTTAGAAATAAAAAAAATAGGATTATGGAGAAAAATATGGAACAATAAAAATGTAGAAATAAATACTGAAAAAAGGAAACGAAATACAAATTTAAAAAACTGTAGAAATACAGAAGTTAATATAGAAAGAAAGAAACGTAAGAAAGTAAATATAGAAAAATGTGAAGAAATCAACATAGAAAGTAAGAAAGAACAAAAGAAAGAGAGTTAAAACAGAAAATAAAGAAATGTAAAAATATAGATGGGAATACTGAAAAGAATAAATGCAAAATATAAAAAAATAGAAACACAAATAAATATAGAAAGAATGAAATGCAGAAAAACGTAAATCAATAAATTCCGAAAGCTTTAATTTCATAGATTCAGGATCAAATCATTTAATCGTCTCTGATCTCTGGAGCTGCTTCAGTTAAAAATCTGCTAAAAACAGTAAATCTGAGTTGCTTTAACTCTGAGAATTCAGCAGAACTTTAATGAAACTAAAACAAACACTGAGCCAGTCGTTGTTTACCTGCAGTAGGAGGAGCTTCAGGCGTTTCAGGTGAACAAACACGACTTCCTGCTTGGAGTCGGTCGCTCTGATGATCCACAGAAGCAGGTAGGACGTCGAGTTTTAACACCTGAGTGGAAAATAGTTTATTATCATGATCGTTTATTTAAAAAATGATGCGTTTAACTCCATTTTATCACTTATTTCCCTTCAAACGCTGCATTAAACCTGATTTTACTCTGACATTTCAGTAAAATAAAGAATATTTTTAGTGTTACGAGCAGTGTTTACTTATAGAATGGTTTATTTTTATCATAGTTTACTATTTAATACTGTAAATGCTCCGATAATATACTGCATTTATAAAGTGGTGCTACTGTATTCAACATTAACTGCACCTTTACACTGTAAAAAAGTGACTTTAAAAGAAAATTACAGTAAATAATTAGCAGTTTTCTCTTCTAATTTTAAAAATAATTGCTGTTGCTTTCCATTTTTTACAGTTCTGTGATATTACAGATAAAAACTACAGAAACATATTAATTTATATATAAACTGTTACAAAAAACATTCCAAAACTTTAAATAATTTAATCTAGATCTGTATTTTTAACGGTAATTATTCCTCCTCCAATGTCTGTATTTAAATCAGCAAATAAACAAATAAAAATAATTATTTTACTGATATTTGCTGATACTTGGAGGAAAAATCTGCAGATTCAGGATTAAAAAGTGAAAGTTAAAAAAAATTTTGAAACTATTATTTTACAAATGTTTCCAGTTTTGGTAAATTACTGATGATTTCTGGTAAAAACAGATAAACCAAGAATAATATAAAATGATAAAATGATAAATTAAAATACAAAAAGGGGAAAAAAGTATAAATTCACACATTACCTGTTCAAACCAGACCCTAAATCTAATTAGTGTTAAAATCAAAAATCTGTATTTTTATAAATGAAAATTTACTGACAAATTACACTTTTTAAAATTGTAATTAATTTTTTTTTTTTTATTATTCAAAAATGGTGAATTTAATACTTAGAACTGAGAATAAAGGATACGGCAAATTATATTTTTATAGATTCTGGAAAAGATTATTTAACGGCAACAACATATGGAAAAAATTTAATCTGTTAAGTAGAAAAATAATAGTGTAAATGTAGAAAAATAAGAAAAAGATGCGATCCAGCTGCTGATTTAAACAGTTTGTGAATTTTTTTATTTAATTTCACGTCGCTATTCTTGTTTTTTGCTGATAAAATCATCTGATTTTAAACCGTATTTAAAAGTGATTTTTCTTCTACATTACAAACAGTTTTATGAAGGAAATGTCAGAGAAAAGTTTGGATCATTCGCAGTTTTTCTTTGTTTTTAGTCTTTTCTAGAAAATTACAACCGATATAGAGTGAAAGGAAACATGAACCCTGTTTGTAATAAACAGGTTTCTGTTTGTTCTGAGCATTTCTTTACACAGCAGCTGTGTTTATTAAAGAAAAGGTTTCAGTTTAAAGACTTTCTGACTCTTTGTTTTGACTCTTAAGACGACTGTGTGATTCTGTAAGTATTCAGTTCCTCCATTAATCAATAATGAGTGATTCTGAGAAGAAAATGTCAGAATGGAGGTAAAACAGTGATTTATTAAAGATTAAGTTGTAATAGACCAAAGAAAAGCAGAAAATATGAGTCATTTTAAAGGAAAATGAATTCACATTGTGTCTGTTTTTACAGTTTCTGCCTCTGATAAATCGTCTAATTACGCTGATTTTAAAAAAAAAGATTATAAAGACAGAAATAACTGTCGAAATACAGAATTAAAGAACAAAAATACACATAGAATTACACAAAATAAAACCTATAAATGAAAGAATAAATCCAGAAAATACAGAAATAGATGTAGAAACACTGAAATAAAAGTAAAATGATGAAAGAATAACTGAATAAATGTAAAATTAAAGACAGAAATAACCAAATAAAAGCAGAGAAATAAACTCAAGCTGCTTTTAAATATATTTGTGTGCTCAAATATTTATTTCTGCAATTAGTCATGGATTAATTTATACTTTATCCTGCATATTTTTGCTTCAAGTATTAAATCTCCAATGATTTATGTCTGTAAAGAAAACGAAACGAAACATTTAGTAACAAAAAGACGAATAGATTTATCGACTTTGTGCGTTTTAATGATAAATCCTGACAGTTTGAGTTCATTCTCTCCGTTTTACAGCTGTTTTATTAACCAGTGAAGCAAAACAATCAGCCGGTGGCCTTGAACGGCCCGTTATAGTCATCAACCCACCAATCAGCTGCTCCGTCGGTAACCACGGCAACCACTCAGGTATCTGTGACGACCTGGAGACGCAGTGTCACTCATTCAGCTGTTGCCGTATAATTATGGAGAAATTATGGAGGAAGTGAAGCGACTGGAAGGAGTTTTACCTCCAGACGGGTTTTTTTACTCCACACAGCTCAGAATTCACATTTAACACTGTTTATTATCAGTTTATTGTTGTTTTTTTTTTTTTTTTTTTATCGTCTGTGACAAAGAAACCAACAAAAAAAACCAACCACATTACAGTCAAGTTTCTGGGCATCTTTAGTTCATTTTTACTCACTGTTGGTTCATTTTTTACTGCAGTATAAAGTCCTGGAAACTCAGAAATGACCTCAAATATAAATCTGTGGATGTTGTCAGTCATCCAGGTCATGATAAGTCTCAAGCAAGCATAAGTTATGGCAACTGGACTAACCTCGTGTGAGTCGAAAACGTTTCACCTCTCATCCAAGAGGCTTCTTCAGTCCTGAAAGCCTGGTGGGGAGTACCAGCAAAAAAGCGCAGGGAGGATAAGAAAGACGAGGACCACAAAAAGAGAAACAACATTGTCATCCCCTACGTGGCAGGAATTTCAGAGAAACTCAGGAGGATCTTTAACACCCACCAGATCCCAGTACACTTCAAGCCCAGCAACACTCTGAGGCAAAAGCTGGTCCATCCCAAGGACAAAATTCCAAGGGAGAAACAGAGCAATGTGGTGTACGCAGTGCAGTGCAATGAGGAATGCTCTGACCTGTACATTGGAGAGACTAAGCAGCCATTACACAAGCGCATGGCACAACACAGGAGGGCCACGACCACAGGCCAGGACTCAGCAGTCCACCTCCACCTCAAGGAGAAGGGGCACTCCTTTGATGACCACAAGGTGCGCGTTCTAGCCAGAGAGGACAGATGGTTTGAGAGAGGGGTAAAAGAAGCCATTCATGTCAAACTAGAACGGCCATCTTTGAACAGAGGAGGGGGCCTCAGACACCACTTGTCTCCCACTTACAACGCCGTTCTTAGAGCCCTCCCAAGGAGGTGCAGCCATCATTCCCACCTGCAGTCAGGTGACCCCCAACCACCCTCCTAGAGGGCTGGGAGGGGTAACGACCGCCCATCAAAGGCTAACGACTCACATTAACACCTAACGAGTCTATTGGTTTCGGGTCTTTGTCCACTTGTTTTTGCCACCACCCTCCTGGTGGATAAATATCTGGTACTCCCCACCAGGCTTTCAGGACTGAAGAAGCCTCTTGGATGAGAGGTGAAACGTTTTCGACTCACACGAGGTTAGTCCAGTTGCCATAACTTATGCTTGCTTGAGACCTCAAATATAATTACATAAATTACGTAAAAATAAAGTTTAATTTTCCAGATTAATTTTATATGAATACATTTAGAAAAAACTGAAATAGATGTAGTAATACAGAAATAAATAAATGTAGAAATATTGAAAGAAAGAGAAGTAGAAATGCTGAAATTAATGTATGAATAGAGAACTAAATAAATGTAGAAATAAAGCAATAAAAATGGAAAGAAAAATATTTAAAAATACAAAAATAAATGTAGAAATACCAACATAAATGCATACAAAAACAGAAAAAAAGAAATACATATAGGCAGAAATACCGACATAAATGCATGTAAAAATAGAAATAAAGAAATAAAAGTAGAAATGCCAACATCAATATTTGTAAAAATATAAATAAATAAATGTAGGAATAAGGACAAGATGAATGTCGAAACAAAGTAATAAATATACAAAGAAAGACATTTAGAAATAGAAAAATAAATGTAGAAATAAATAAACATGGAAAGAAAGACATTTATAAATATAAATAAATGTTGAAACAACAAAATAAATACATGTAGAAAGAGAAATAAAATTTGAAATGAACAAATAAATGTCAAAATACTTAAATAAATAAATATAGAAACAGAGATAAAGTAGAAATACAGAAATAAGAAAATGTAAAAATGCATCGATAAATAAATACATAAACAATAATTATAGAAATACAGAACGAAATAAATGTAGAAATCAAGCAGTAAATATGGAATGAAAGACATTTAGAAATATAGAAATAAATGTAGAAATATCAAAATAAATGCATGTAGAGTAAGTAAGTAAGCAATGTAAAAAAAATGAAATGGATAAATGTAATATGGAAAGAAAATGATTAAGTAATATAGAAATAAATGTAGAAATCCAGAAATAAGTAAATGTAAAAATACAAAAAGAAATGTAGAAGACAGAAATAAATGTTGAAATAAAGAAATAATTAAATGTAGAAATACGTAGATAAATAAATGGGGAAAAAGAAATCAGAAAATACGCAAATACAGAAATAATAATAACTTAAAAACACAGATCTAAAAAAACAATATACAAATAAATCAGTTAGTACATTTTGAAATTAAAGAAAAACTGAATAAATGAAGTAGAGAAATAAAGACAGAAAAAATAGTCAACCTATGGAAACAGGTCAACAAGTCAAGCTGCTTTTGAATATATTTCTGCATTTATTTATTCATTTATTTACACTTTATCCTCCGTAGTTTTGCTTTGAGGGTTTATCTATTTGAGAAAAATTAAAGTAAACATCATAAAACCTTCAATACATCAGTGCTTCTCCTGCTCCTTTTCTGTTTATGTCAGCTTCTTACAGTACATATTTTCTACACAAATTCATCTTCCCTGTTTGGCAGAATTTGTTGAGTTGAGAGACGAGGACGAGGAGGATTTATTTTGTGATGCTGATGTTGTGTGTCGTCTGCAAATATGAGTTATGAAAGTGAAGCAAAAATATGGGGTTTGTCAATTTTATGACCAAGTATTTCATATTAAACATTCTCCTATATGTTTAGGTTTGTGTTATTGTAACATGCAGCTACATTTGATTCAGAAAATTTCACATAGTTTGACTTCTGTATTATCAATATTTTTGTTAATTTGAGCTCAAAGATGGAATTTTTTGTCCGTCCAACACTAAATCCAGAATCAGGCATTGTACAGATGTTTTTATTCTGTATTTCAGGTAAACAGTGATGGATTTAAACACTGTGGAACCTAAATCTTTGTTTCCTCTCCTCTCCTGAACTCTCCCAGTTTTTCCCGGTTGTCAGTTCCTGTGTTTCCCTGTTTTTTCCGTCCATCAGTGAACAGTTATGGTGACGACGATGACGACGATGGCAGCAGCTCCTCCGACAGCGAAGACGAGATCCTGAAGCAGTTTGAGATCTCAGTGTCGCGCTCGCAGAGTTTCCGGACGGCGGCGAACAGCGGCGAACAGCAGCAGCAACATCAGCAGCAGGCGTTGGGTCGACGGCACAAGTTCACCCGACTGTCGGACCAGGAGGAGGGAAGCACCGAACCGTCGGACTGTGAAGGTAGACAACCAAAAAGACTTATTTATGGGTTGGTATAGACGGTGTTTAATGTCTCTTATATTTCTCTGACGCTACCATCATCTTCTAAAACAACTGATGATGCCTATAAATGTGTGACAACTCAGTATTAATATTTTCACTGTAGGACTGTGATTAAGTAGCTTTCTGTTTCCATTGTAGTGTAGAATCCAACAGCTTCCACCACAACGTTGACTCAAAGTCCAACAAAATCACAAGAACAATTAAAGCTGCAGGCAGCATTGAACAGATCCTTCACACCCAACCCATGTCGGGATGTGACAGAAAGGTGTTGGGATTTAGCTGACCAATTTCAAGGATTATATCACAAAATTTCTAGCAACTGTGTGCTGTCTTGGCCAGGTCTCCCTCGGAAAAGAGATTTTTAATCTCAAGGGACTTCCTGGTAAAACAAAGGTTAAATAAATGAAATAAGTAAACGGTACGTGCAAATGTAATTTCTAAGCTTCCTGTTACCAATAGGTGGGGCTATGACTAAATTTATGAGTGTGGATGTCTTCAGACTCGGCCTGGTGTCAAGCATATGATGTTTGGGGCAGATTGGGTCAGATATCAGATATAAACATTTCAGTAGTCATGGCAACACATTGAAATTTGCCACGCCGCTACAGACATGACGTTTGATGACGAGTCACCATTTTCTCAATGAATCATCATCAACATCTTTAGACTTATGTCATCACATTTGAGATGAATATGGGCAGCAGGCTATCAACAGCACATCAAAGTGTAAAAAATGACATTTCTTGTTGCCACAAGGTCTCTTGGAGTTACCCCGAGGAGGATTGAACCCCTGAAAATCTCACAGTTAATGCAAAATGGTGGACTCGCCATGGAACCATTTTGCTGCACACGTCCCATAAAATATCACATTTTTTGCCAGGTCTGGTGTGCTTGCAAATTTCCATGAGTTTTTAAACACGTTTAAGCCTCAAAAATGTGGGCAAGAAATAATTCCTTACATTCCAACAGGGTCTTATGCATCGGCATAAACTACTCCAGATCTGTTTAGAAGATAGAACAGTGCAGGTGTGTTATGGTAGCCTGTTTAGTGCTTTTTTTTTACGTTGTTCACTTCGATGTTAGCGATGAAAAACCGACTATTACAGGCAGTCTTTCACTTGTAGAGTTTCTGTGTATTTTCAGTCGTAACTCCTGAAATTAGCCGGAAAGTGACCGTTACAGTCAGCAGCTGTCTTCTAAGACTGTAAAGGTATTTTTTAAATTGATGATGGTGATCTTTGTGCCACAGCTCTTTCTTTAGTGTTAGTCTTGATCTAAAACCCAGCAGCTTCAACCACAACGTTGACTCCGAGTGCAACAAAAAAAACAACAAAACTAAACCACTGGATGTATCTCTGAATTACAATATTGCTGGTTTGTTATTTTAGCCTGTATGGAGAAATTCATGTTATTGAGGAAAAATTGACTAATGTCTTCTTGTCTTGTCTTCTCCAAGTCAAATGTAAGGAGCCTGAGGCTATATTAAAGGTAATTTTACTACCTTTACCTTTGAGCTCTTGTCTTGGATGCTATAAGCATTCGCCAATCATTCAATATCTTGTTTTTTGTGCCATTTTCATGACAAAATATGCTGTGAATTCAATATTATTACTCCTTGCTGCCAGTGTGTTGCACAGATAAGCAGCTAGAATGTTGTGAAGGTGGAGTTGTGCAATTTCATTTTTATTTTTAACATTTTTTTTCTTACTTGGTCGTGGAGTACGTGCTTTAAAATGCAAATTGACTGTTCCATAAGGCCGTGCAACAAAATAAGATGCGATAAACATAAAAACATTCTTTTACAAAGCAATAGAAAGCCATAAATGGTGAGGAGATTGTGAAGATATGGTGGAAAGCAGCTGTACTTTGGCTCAAGTGCCATGATTTCACCAAATCTCTTCACAATAAAAGCATCCTGACACAGTTTGGCACCACAATGTTGATCAGAGTCTGCTAGCAAACAATCCAGGTGCTGCTGCTCCTTCCTGGACTCAACTTCGACGTTGTTTTTGTCGTGTTTCGGTTTTCTTTGGCTGCTAAATGCTTCTTCACACCATCTCACCTGTGCTCGGCAGATAGATTACAACTGAAAACGAGGTAAAAACTCCTGGAGCTCCATTGAAGCCAGAAACATCCACTAATCTGTCCCGGTGTAAAAAAAAAAACAAAAAACAAACAAGTTCCAATTGCTTTTTTTTTTTTTTTTTTTTACTGCAGATTAGAGGCAGTAAAGAGCTCAGAGAGGCAAAACAAATCATGAAGCTTGTTTCTAATCAGCTGTTTTAAAAGCAAACAGTAGCAAAAACTAAATCAGACAACTTTTATTCAGCTTTTACTTTTAAATTTAGGTTGTTTGCTGTAGTTTAGTTGCTCAGATAATAAAATTGTTGCTGGGACGGTCTATCCAAATAAATAATTTATCACTAAACACCAACGACTCTAATGGTTTTCTGTAAATTCTGTTAGTTTTACTTGATATTTATCAGAAACGAGCTTCATCGTACATGTGGTTCCTGGACTTTTCTTCCTAAATATTGCGATTAATGAAAGTCCTGAACATCCAGTAGAACATAATCTGGATTATCATCTAAACCGGAACCATTCAGAGCTTCCAGCGTCTGAGAGCGACCCAACAAATCAGACCAGACGTTTAGAAATAAAAATAACAGAAGCTGAAAACGTGCAGATTTTAAAACTCTGAACTCGTTTTTTCTCACTGTGGCTCATTTTTCCATGCAATCTAAAGTCCTGACCCTCTAGAAGGAGAGAGAACTCCTACAGTTAGAAAAACACAATTATTAACATTATTAGGTTTGTTTCCATATTCGTCTCCAGTCGGCTTTTTGTGAACACTGCCTGCAGTTCAGCTGAAAAGTCCCTTAATTTTTTGTCACATGACTTTTGGTCGCAGCTGAGTCACTAATGGTTCCACATTTTCACCAGGAAGTGCTGAATTTTTTGTTTTTTACAGAATGTACTTATTGAAAATGGTTTATTTTTGGTGAATTTTTAAAGGAGAATTGTGGGTTAAAGTGATTTTGATGAAATATCAGGATTTCAAGCTGATTTTGGTGAATTTTCCCAACAGTAATGACATGTTTTTTTCAGTTTTTATAGTTTCTGCCTGATAAATGGTGTAATTTTGGAGATTTTTAAAAGCATAAGATGTCTTTCAAGCTAATTAGTTTCCATATTTGTCTCTGATTTAAAATAAGATGTGTAGATTTAAGGGATTTTGATGAAATGTAATGATTTCAAACTAATATTTGTTGAATTTTCCCACCTGAATGGCATTTTGCAGGTGAGTAGTTTGAGTACCATTGGAAAGTTGACAATCCAACAAATTTTTTCTGTTTTTACAGTTTCTGGGTGATAAATAGTATAATTTTGGAGATTTTTAAACCATAGCATGTCTTTCAAGCTAATTACTTTTCCTCTGTGTCTCCAATCTGCTTTTTTGTAAACTCTGCCTGCAGTTCAGCTGAAAACTTAGTAAGTCACTAAATTTGTGTCTCAAAACTTTAGGTCATAACAGAATCTGTCATAGTTTCATAGTTGCACCAAAAAGTGCAGAATTTTATTTGTTGTTTGTTTTTTCCAGATTTTAAAATGTAGTTTTACTAACTGTTTATTTTTTGTAAATTGTAAAATAAGACATGTAGATTAAAGGGATATAATAATTTCAAGCTGTGATTTGGTGAATTTTCCCAAATAAATGGCATTTCACAGATGAATACTTTGAGTACCATCTAAAAATGAAAAATCCAACAAATTTTTTGAGTTTTTACAATTTCTGGCTGATAAATGGTGAAATTTTAGGAGTTTTTTTTAAAGATAACACGCCTTTTAAGCTAATTAGTTTCTGTATGTCTAAAACATATTGCTAAAAAATCTTGTTTTTAAGATAAGATTGAGAGAATTTTGCAGATGAGTCATTCGAATACCGTCACAAAGTTGAAAATCCAACTCATTTTTTCAGTTTTTACAGTTTCTGGCTGATAAATTACGTAATTTGGGAATTAAAAAAAAAAAGATAACGTTCCTTTAAAACTCCTGAGGGTTATTATAGACGTAGTGAGAGTTGCAGAATCTTCAGAGCGCTCCGTTAATTCTTCTTGGTTGTCAAAACACGGTGAGTTATTCACGGTGAACGTTGGAGACGAGCAGCATCGCCTTCACTTTAAACACAAACAAACCTCCAGTTTTAAGCGAGCAGCTGGCGGCGGTGGGCGGCGACGTTGTTTGGTTGAGGTCACTCTGCCTCGACTCCTATTATACATCCTCCATCTTTAACCAACATGTGAGCCGTGCAGTGACATAACCCACAATGCACGAGGTAACGCACACACCGATGACTCACCTCAGCCTGTTGCCATGGCGAACTCTCTGTGCAGCCATTGATATAACAGTCAGACCGACCTTAATGACGGAGAATTGGAGATAATTGCTATTGATTGGTCTGAGGTACGGCTTGTTCTCGTTTTCCTGCATCAGGCAAAGGCCGAGGTTTGACAGATTACTCCTCAGTTAACACACAGCGCCGCTAAACGAGGTTTAGGAAGCTGCTTTTAGATGTCTGAGGCTAATTTAGATGGTAAGCCAAAGGAAACAGTCACCAGGCAGCATGTAGGGATGTATTTGTAAAGTTCTAGTGCTCATAAGAAGTCTCTGTGTACGTTACTGTTGGCGCCGTTGGTTATATTTAATCCTATTTGTGTAGCAACTTTTGTAAACACAGTGACTAAGTGTTTTGAAATAGAACAAATGTCAAATAGGATGAATGTGGACAACAAATTTAACAAATAAGTAAGACTGTAGAGATGGAACACAAACGATACCAAGAAAACCAAACCCTGCAACCAGATCCTATAATGCTATTCAGGGTGTGATGATACCTCAATAACCCACACATTACAGAATAAACCCCTCAACAAGTTATATAAAACGCTACTTTATCACTTTGCGACTATAACAGAACTTATTCAACCATGAAGAACAGCCGGACTGATGTAATAATAAAGTTTGAAACTACGGTAATCTAAACATATGATCTAGAAATTATGATAAAATTAGGTATTGTGCGTTCAATGATGTTAATGTGTGGAGTGCTCAAAAAGACTGCTTATAAAAATCAAAAACCATACCTGATTTAAATGTGGCCACATCTGTTATGATGTATTCTCTTTGTGCAGGGCTGCTCTGCTCCCAGTGCTCCTGCAACACTCCAGTTATGAAAACGAGTCTCTGAAAGTCTCAGAAACTGTGTCCAAAACGGTGACCGTTAGCTGGAATTTAATTGTGTGGAAGACGAAGAAGTCGATGGCAGACAACTACGAACAAAATACTGAAGTCAAGACATTGTGCGGCTCCGCTCTGCTCCCAGTGCTCCTGCTACACTTGTAATGTACCTGGAATTCCAGTTATGGAAACAAGTCAAGCACCATCTCTGATAAGATCAATCTCTCAAACTGTGTGAAAATGGCAACAAATGTCACAAAAAAGTAAACCATTAGTAAATAAATAAACTGATGCAGGGATTAGCTTTGTCCACCTCAACGGCATCATCATTTCCCAATTTACTGCCACAAAAAAGCAAAAAGTTGGTAAATAAATAAACTCATACTGGGATTAGCCTATTAACACTATCATGCACGGGGGCAGTATCAGCATTTCCCAATTTACCATCACAAAAAAATCTAAAGATCTGTAAATAAACAAACTGATTGATGGATTACCCATCATGCATAAATGCACGGTGGCGGTATCATCATCGCTGAGCTGCGAGAGGTTCAGGTTCAGTGTAGTTTTTATTACCTTTGCCTGAGAGCCAAAAACCAGGGCAAAAAACAGTGTTATGCTTCGATGCTGAGTGTGCAGGTTAACAACCACAAGAGCATCTTAACATTTCCATGAACTTGTCTCTTCTGGGTTTGGACAGTTCAGCAGCCTTTTACTGGCTGTAAAAGTGAGACAGAAATAGGATTGTGAAAAGTTCAACTCCATCCCGAGGTGGAAATTACACCTCGCTGTCCTTCCACCCACAGATTTAAAACCTCCTTCTTCTTCTTGCAGAAATGGAGGCTCAGAGTCGGCAGGGTTTCCAGGACCCGCTGTCGGCAGTGGTGGCGGAAAGCAAAAGAGCGTCGGCAGTTTCTCTGGACAAACCGGCCGTCGGAGTCGAGGCTTCGGCCGCCAGAGAGAGTCCGACCCCGAGTATGAACCGACAGGCCGCCGATGGCAGCGAGGACACAGAGAACGCCGTGGACCTCGACAAGAACGAGGCCACGGACAGCTCCTCCACCTGGAGCCCCGAGGTACTGCAGCCCGAAGTTAGCATTAAAACACACATTGACATCATTTTATGTGATTTATTGAAGCTGAGATTAACATTTTACAGTCAAAATAACATGAGTTTCTAAAATCTAATATTCTTTAACACCTTCCATGTAGTTTTTTGTTTTTTCTTCTCACTTAAGTAGCTTTAAGGTTGTTAAAAACGTCCTATTCCTCACACCATAGGGATTAGCTGATTACCCATCGTGCATGGCGGTGGTATTAGAATTAGAATTAGAATGGCTTTATTGTCATCATACATGGCATGATGAAAATATAAATAGCTTCCACTGGATGGTGCACAGCAACAAGCAATAAGAAATAAAATATCAACATTAAGTAATAGAATCAAATGGACATATATAACTTAACAATATTAAAAAAACACAAAATCTGCAAAGGAGGCCAGATATGTGCAATATGGGAGGTAGATGAAATGGAATAAGAACCAGTAGAATATGATAAATATGTTATGAAATTGCACGAAAGCAGCAAAAAGTGGCATTGTGCATTTAGGTAGACAGGTGTTTGGAGTTCAGGAGTCTGATGGACCATGGAGAGAAACTGTTCCTTCAACATTTCCGTCACATTTCTCAGAGAAAGTTTTATAAAAACTAATAACATTTCCCAGTTTACTATCACAAAAAAGCAAAAAAAAAAGGTAAATAAATAAACTGATGCAGGGAATAACTGATTACCAATATCATGCACGGTGGTGGTATCAACATTTCCCAATTTACTATCACAAAATGTTGGTAAATAAATAAACTGATGCAGGGAATAACTGATTCCCCATCGTGCACGGCGGTGGTATCATCATTTCCCATTTTATCGTCACAAAAAAGGAAAAAGTTGGTAAATAAATAAACAAGGAATGCAGGGAATAACTGATTAACAATATCATGCACGGTGGCGGTATCATCATTTCCTAATTTACCCTCACAAAAAAGCAAAAAGCTGGTAAATAAATAAACTGAAACTAATCTGAATGAAGTCGGTGGCATCTGATTAGTCCATTTTATGCATTAAAAACACCTTTCATGTGAGTCTTATGAAGGAAACCTGATTATCGAAGAAATTAAATAACCACCGACATGATACCGATTATCTCAGTTTTAGGTTTTAAGCTGGCTAACACAAAGAAAGTCTGGATTTGTCGAACTGGCTTCACTCCTCTGGACTTACAGGGTGAAAAGTGTTAAAATAAACCGCATTTGATTAGAAAAAATAAGATTTAATCAAAGTGAAATGAGAATTTATGGCTTTCTTCAAGTCTTTTCTTAATGCAGTGTTGAGCTGCTTTCACTGCTGTCTTTAAATTGCCATCAGTCGATGAAAATTTCACCTTTTTCTGACAAAAGTGTGAAAATAAGGTTAATTTGTTGACACGTTTCTGCACAACAGGCTTGTTCAAGGTACACCAGGTCCTCGGTTTACGGCGTACTCAAACTACGGCGTTTTGTCCTTACATCGCCATCTTCCGTAAATTTATTAAGAAAGTCTTGTTTCATCATTCAGTGTAGGCCGTTTGTAATGTTAAAACAAATTTTGCACGGGAAGTAATTGACGAGCAGAGCAGACGAATACGTTGTAGGAAGACTGCTTTGTTTACATTCACCGGTTGTACGTCACAGTATGGGAGTTCCGACTTACGGGGAAAATCATGTTCCTTTGCGCCACAGGAACAGAATTCCAACGCAAGTCGAGAACTCAATGTAGTAAACTTCATAAAACAACAACATTTCACTGTTTTCTGTCACAAAAACGCAACAAATAAATAAACCAATGCAGGGATTAGTCGAGCCAACGGTGGCCCTGCTGTTAGCCACCATGCACGGTGGCGGCATCATCATCACTGAGCTGTGAGAGGATTATTAGAGGATCCTCTCAGGTTTGATGTGGAAGAAACAAACCAAACACAAACACGCTCGAGGTTTTGTATAAATAGTTGGTATTTCGGCCAATAAACAGAAGCTCATGAATATTCACCACCGTGTGTGCGTCTGTGTGTGTGTGTGTTTGTGTGTAAACAAAGTGTGCGTTTGTGTTTGTAGGAGAGAATCTAACGGCGTCTCCATCACCGAATCACACTTTGAAATTGGGAGCAATCTGCGCTGTAAACACCTCCTACACACACACACACACACACACACACACACACACACACACACACACACACACACCAGAAATGCTTCATAAATAAGAAACGAGGTTGGATCAGAGCTCCAGAGAGTCGTGTTGTAGTTTATTTATACAGTTATATAACCGACTGAAGCTAATAATAAAAAGAAGAATAATAAGAAGAATAATATTACTGCTGTAGGTCACAGTTTACTGTTTGTGTCACTGATTTTTGATGATTGATTTGCCTCAACAAGTTTAAATATTCATTGTTTTTTTTGTTATTTATGGGGTGATTAAACCTGAGTAATTTACATATTAGGGATTAAAACTTTATAAAATACTCCTTTACCTGACTATAATACATATACAAGGCTGCAGATTCAGTGTCTTCCTTTTAATCACTTCTTAAAACATTTTTTATAGATTTGCTTTTCAGTTATGCCATCTATATGTAAATATATATGTATATATACATATATATGTGTGTATATACAGTGGCTTGCAAAAGTATTCATACCCCTTGAACTTTTCCACATTTTGTCACGTTATGACCACAAACATAAATATATTTTATTGGAATTTTATGTGAAAGATCAACACAAAGTGGCATACAATTGTGAAGTAGAAAGAAAATTATACATGATTTTAATTTTTTTTACAAATAAAAAACTGAAAAGTGTGGTGTGCCAAAGTATTCAGCCCCCCCTGAGTCAATACTTTGTGGAACCACCTTTTGCTGCAATTACAGCTGCAAGTCTTTTGGGGTATGTCTCTACCAGCTTTGCACATCTAGAGACTGAAATTTTTGCCCATTCTTCTTTGCAGAACAGCTCAAGCTCAGTCAGATTAGATGGAGAGCATTTGTAAACGGCAGTTTTCAGATCTTGCCACAGATTCTCGATTGGATTTAGGTCTGGACTTTAACTGGGCCATTCTAACACATGAATATGTTTTGTTTTAAACCATTCCATTGTAGCTCTGGCTTTATGTTTAGGATCGTTGTCCTGCTGGAAGGTGAATCTCTGCCCCAGTCTCAAGTCTTTTGCAGACTCAAACAGGTTTTCTTCCAAGATTGCCCTGTATTTGGCTCCATCCATCTTCCCTGTCCCTGCTGAAGAGAAGAACCCCCAGAGCATGATGCTGCCACCACCATGTTTGACAGTGGGGATGGTGTGTTCAGAGTGATGTGCAGTGTTAGTTTTCCGCCACACATAGCGTTTTGCATTTAGGCCAAAAGGTTCCCTTTTGGTCTCATCTGACCAGAGAACCTTCTTCCACATGTTTGCTGTGTCCCTCACATGGCTTCTGGCAAACTGCAAACAGGACTTCTTGTGGTTTTCTTTTAACAATGGCTTTCTTCTTACCACTCTTCCATAAAGGCCAGATTTGTGCAGTGCACGACTAATAGTTGTCCTGTGGACAGATTCCCCCACCTGAGCTGTGGATCTCTGCAGTTCATCCAGAGTCACCATGGGCCTCTTGGCTGCATCTCTGATCAGTGCTCCCCTCGTCCGGCCTGTAATTTAGGTGGACGACCGTGTCTTAGTAGGTTTTCAGTTATGCCATGCTCTTTCCATTTCTGGATGATGGACTGAACAGTGCTCCGTGAGATGTTCAAAGCTTGGGAAATCTTTTTATAGCCCAACCCTGCTTTAAATTTCTCCACAACTTTATCCCTGACCTGCCTGGTGTGTTCCTTGGACTTCATGATGCTGTTTGCTCCCCAATATTCTCTTAACAAACCACTGAGGCCGTTACAGAACAGCTGTATTTGTACTGAGATTAAATTACACACAGGTGGACTCTATTTAGTCGTTAGGTCAACATTCGATCATTCAGCAATCATCAGGCAACTTCTGAAGGCAAGTCGATGCACTCAGAGAAAAAGGAGCTGAATACTTTTGCACACCACACTTTTCAGTTTTTCATTTGTTAAAAAAAAAATTAAAATCATGTGTAATTTTCTTTCTACTCCACAATTATATGCCACTTTGTGTTGGTCTTTCACATAAAATTCCAACAAAATATGTTTGTTTGTGGTTGTAACGTGCCAAAATGTGGAAAAATTCAATTACTTTTGCAAGCCACTATATATATATATATATATATATATGTATATATATATATATATATATATATATATATATATATATATATATATATATATATATATATATATACATATATATATATATATATATACATATATGTACAATTACCATTTGTAAAAACAGATTTTTCACATGGAAATTATTTACAGTTTTTTTTGTTTTTATTTTCCTAAACCTTTTTTTTTCGTAATTTAACAAAACAGACACACCAAAAAATCTGTAAAATAACAATTAAATATTGAAATGGCCTTAACACAAATACTGTTCATCATTTCTTTCAAATAACGTCAAGTATTTTGTGCTATTTTTTAATACACAAAATAAAAAATTACAGTTACCATGTATGAAAATATAGTTTTTTAAATGGACAATATTTAGTTTTAACCTGTTTTTTTTTTAATTTACTGAACATTATCTGCAATTTAACAAACCACACAAAAAAATCTGTAAAAAAATTAAAGAATGAAATGAACATTTTTCAGTCCTTAACACAAATATTTTTTCTTTCAATTTCTTTTTTTTGAAAATGGCACAAAATATTTGCCGTTATTGAAAGAAAAAGTATTTGTGTTAGGGTCATTTCATTTTACAGATTTTTTGGTGTTTTGTTAAATTACAAATAATATTCAGGAAAAACCATAAATAAACATGCACAAACTGTAAATAATGTCCATGTGAAAATACATTTTTTACAAATTGTATTTTTTGAATTATATTTAAATTAACCTAAAAAAGTCATTATTTTACACACATTGCACACTATTTTAAAGAAAAGGTATGCAAGTTGAAACTGCTGTTTCATAGATTTTTTCTTTTTTTTGTTAAATTTCAGATAATAAGTAGTAAAATCACAGAAAAAAAATGTTTAATTTACATGTCAACTGTGACAAAACCAGGCCAAAGCTATAAATATTTTCCAAATTTAACAACAGCATTTTTACAAATAGTATTTAGTTCTTTTACAACACGTGACAATAAAATTACCCTGTTTTACTGTATGGAAATTAGCTA
Source organism: Amphiprion ocellaris (assembly GCF_022539595.1). Classification (NCBI taxonomy): domain Eukaryota; kingdom Metazoa; phylum Chordata; class Actinopteri; family Pomacentridae; genus Amphiprion; species Amphiprion ocellaris. Next base: position 30,632,199 of record NC_072785.1, on the reverse strand, counting down.
ATAACAGATATCAGCTGTTATTTTTAGCATTTTTGACAGTTTTTGAATGTGACAGAATTCCTCCATTTTTCAACATATTTTTTGTGGCTCGTGCTGCGAGATTTTCACCGTTTTATGTCCAGAATTTTTTTCATTATGGGGTGTTTATCTCCCTGAATAAAACCTCAAACAGCCACTATTCTGCTGCTCAACTCCACTAGAACTGATTTTACTACAGCTTCAGTAAACATCCTCATCAGCTGAGCGTCTGCTAGATGTTTTCCTTCGACCGGCACGTTCGATTCTCTCCGGCTGATTATATTATCGCCTCTGCGGTTGCCATGTCGACGGCAACACTTGGCCGCTCTGTCAACACTCGACACAATCGATGTTGTGTTTGCCAAAGGGAGGAGGAGGAGGTTTATTCCTGCTGCATGACAGGATTTCTGACCAGTTTCTCTCTCTGAACGTTCAGAAAACAAGTCTTTGTACAAGCAGGAGTGGTAATTTACACACAGAAAACCAGGAAACACCTTAAAATTAAAAGCTGATAATGACATCCAGAAAAAATATATAGGTTGTTCATGAAATTGTGGTCTTTTTCCAGAGTTTTCATCATTCATATGTAATTTCTCTTCATTTTAGTGCAGCGTTGTGGATATGTTTAATTTTATTTTGGTCAAAAACTGGTCTAGAATCCACCAAAGCAGCAAAAGGTTGCAATTTATGATTTTAATTATTTCTTTTACTTATTATTGTGACTTTATTGACGAAACATTAAAACATGCCGATCATAGTAACCTGGTTCAGTCTCTACCAAGCTGTTAATGAAAACCAAATTTGCTGCTTTTTTTTTTTTTTTTTTAAAGGTTTTTGCAGAATTTCAAGTTTGCTTATAGTTTGCTTTGACAATTGTTTCATAAAGCTACCACTACTCTTAATACTTGTGGCCTCAACATACAGTACAGACTTAAATCCAGTGATTTATCTCTTGGCTTCTGGTAAAAGAAATAGAATTTTCCACTATATTCAAGCAGTTTTAGTTTTCTTTCTATGGCAAGTGGGAAGAAGCTTTCCTAACAAGCATACTTTGTCAATGCGACCCCAACCATTGTTTTATGTCCATCTCAGAGCAGCATGAGGTTAAAATTCATGTAAATTTCCACTGCAAGTCCCGATGAACAATACTCTTTTTTTCCTCAAACTCTATGCTGATGACCTCTTTCTATTTCATTTCAAACTTTCATTTCTTTTTCAAACTGGATTTCTGACCAGTCTAAATGTAACTACAGACATCTTAAATTAGTGTTTGACTCGGTAAAATGCCATTTCAGATATTTCTAGTTATATCAAAAGCTACATGTCAACATGACCACAACTGGCATTTTACCTCCATTTTAGAGCAGAATAAAGACAAAGTTCTTGTAAATTTCTATCCCAAGTCTCTGATGAACGAAGCTCTTGTTCTTCTGAAACTCTACGCTGATGACACTTTTCTGTTTCATTGCATTTTCTCATCATCCTTTCCACCACAGCAGCTGGTATTACTCTGCAAACTTTGACTTTAATGCCATAACATCAAAACATGCAGAATTTCAAATGTTTGCTTTGACAAATACATAGAAATATAAATATTGCTATTTCATAAAGCTACCACTACTGTATTAATACTTGTGGCCTCGACATACAGTCCAGACTTGAATCCAGTGATTAATCTCTTGGCTTGTGGTAAAGAAATTGAATTTTCTGCAGTTTTCAGGCAGTTTTTGTTTTCTTTTGTAGTCTGGCTTTGGAAATACCAACTGAAATTCTAACTGACAATGTATCAAGTCAAAGTTTTCAAACCTCTAAAGTCTGATTTTCTGGAAACTGGTCCTAGAAATGTGCAGTTTTAATGATTGATGATGTTTTTTAACTATAATTTTTTCTTGTAAATTAACAAAATTTTGTTTATTTCTTCTTATTTGCATTTTTTAGCTGTTAGCAAGCAACTGGTTTTGCTTCTGGCCTCTTCTATCCTATTTTATTAGAGCCATGTAGTCTTTAGCGCCACCTTCTGGCATCATTGCAGAAGCTAGGTTATTCACTCCTAATCAGTTCATAGAAATTTTAAACCTATTCTACAGATCACAGGTGAGCGCTATAAAAGTTTGGTTTGTAATCAAACTAAGTGAATCAAATAGATGGAATAGGTAAAGGACTGTTTTATTTAATCAATACAAAAACCAGGATTTAAAAAAAAAGCAGTTTTATTGATGGTTATACGTAGGACTATTTCTTGCCCACAACTCCTCCAAAGTCTGGTCTTCTGGAAACGGTTCTGAGAAATTTATTCTTTTTCCACCTGCATTTTATTGAATTCAGTTTTTCTCCCTACTTCTTCAGCAAGAGCAGCCTCCCCAGGACCAAGTCCCGACTCAGCCGGTCTGTCCCTCCCCTCGGACCCCGATCTCTAAATGTGGAGACCTGGTCCTGTCTCTGGAGTACCACCCGGACTCGGAGAAGCTGCTGGTCTCGGTGGTGGCGGCCCACGACATCCCCGACAAGGCCCGCAGCGGCATGGACTCCTGGCAGGTCCACATGGTTCTGCTGCCGTCCAAGAAGCAGCGCCACAAGACGTCGGTCCAGAGAGGGTCACTGCCACATTTCAATGAGACGTTTCGCTTCTCGCGCCTGGAACCGTCCGACCTTCAAATGTCGGCAGTCCGGTTCCGTCTGTACGCCCTCGGGGGAAGGATGTCCCGGGAAAGGATGATGGGTGAGAAGGTTCTGCGTTTGGGAGGGTTGGATCCGGATGGAGGGACGATGGAAACGACGCTGGTTCTGGAACCTCGAAGTAATCTAAAGGTGAGTCGGAGCAATGACGTCAAGACTTCTAGGTGTGTCACTAAGTCTACAACTGACACTGTAGATATCTGCAGTCAAATTCTGACTTTGTTGTAATGCCGGTTTCTTATAGCTACCTTTATTTCTGACTAATCATAATTAAAAGTCAAGATATATTTAATTCCCTTCAGTTCAAGGCATCTACATCATCCTTTTTGGATTTGGATCTCATAAATTAGGTCAGAATAATCTTGTTGTATCTCAAACTGAAGCTCTGAACAGAAACAAGAGTTTTGACATGGTGAAATAATGCTGCAGATGAATGTAGTTTTGTTATACTACGGCAAGTCGGTGGCAGCTTTGTTTTTAAACATACTAGGACACTGTAACCACTTACGATAAACTGTTTTATCTCCATATCAGAGCAGCATGAGAATGAAGTTCTAGTAAATTTCCACTGAAAGTCCCAATGATCTATGCTCTTGTTTTCCTCAAACTCTAAGCTGATGACCTCTTTCTATTTCATTTCAAAGTTTCATTTTGTTTCTTTTTCAAACTAGATTTCTGACCAGTCGAAATGTAACTGCAGACATCTTAAATTAGTGTTTAACTTGGTAAAATGATGTTACTGATATTTCTAGTTAAGCCAGAAGCTACGGCAAGTTCAAAGCAGCTTTCTTTTCAAACATGCTTTGGCAATGACATCACAACTGTCACTTTACCTCCATTTTAGAGCAGAATGAGAATAAGGTTCTTGTAAATTTCTATCACAAGCCTCTGATAAACAAAGGTCTTGTTCTCCTCAAACTCTACGCTGATGACACCTCTTTATTTCTTGGCATTTTCTCATCATTGTTTCCATCACAGCAGCTGGTATTACTCTGCTAAAGTCTGTTCTAACGTTTTACAGGATCAGTATCCAGTAATGCGTGACCATTCAGACTAGTTGTAATGACGTTTTCAATACCTGCAGCTGTTATTCTGACCAGTTCAAACTGGATTACAGAGATGTCTATGGTTATGACTGGTCAGAACAACATTATAGATATCTAGAATGAAAATTTAGACTAGTCATAACATTGAATTTTATTCCGTTCACTCAAACTCAGACAGCTAGTTTGTAGAGAGTGTTTGTCCAGACGACTCAGATAATGTTCGTTTCCGTCCTCAGAGTGTCGACTCCCAGCTCAGTCTGTCTGCTGTATCTCAGAGTGACAGCGCCTCGTCCACTCAGTCTTTGACCCACGGCGGTGTCCCAGAGCTGCTGGTTGGTCTTTCCTACAATGCCACCACGGGACGGATGTCTGTGGAGCTCATCAAGGGAAGCCACTTCAGAAACCTGGCCATCAACAGGCCTCCAGGTCTGTGTGGAGGAGATTTATTCCAGCTTTATGACCAGATTTTTGACCAGTGTCTCTCCTTAAACCTAAAGAAAAAGAGTCTTTATACATTTATACATGCAGGAGTCATAATTTACAGGTAGAAAACCAAGAAATCTCTTTAAAGTAGAGGGTAACAATCTCGGATCCATTTTTAAAAAAAAAAAAAAAAAAAAAAAAAAAAAGGTTCTTTATACATGACATGCTGTTAAATGTTTTTCAGTCCCCTCAAAATGTGTTTCATTTGAACAAAATTGAAAACAGAGGGTCAATGTAGTATTAGAGGGTAAATGTAGTATTAGAGGGTAAATGGGGTTATTTAAATAAATAAATATGAAGATGTATTTACTGTTTAGAAAAGCAAATTAACTTGTTTCAAGAATTTTCAAGGCTTAGGTGTCATTTTTAAAAAAAAAAAAAAATCTAGAGCAGTGATGGCCACATTTAGCTATATTTTACCCCAACACTGGTCCTCACTGGAATTAATTGACTTGGCAAAGAATCATACTACGAAAAGGTTACAACTGACAGTTACTTTCATTATTTAGTCATCTGACAATTATGACTTTAATGAGGAAACATCAAACTATACCCACTGCAACTTCAGAGAGCCGAATATCACATTTTCAGATGTCTTTTTTTGTTTGACCAATAGTCCAAAAATACCAAAATAACCAGTTTCTAGTCAGTGAAAAACTGCTTCTGATTTAAATTTGGTTACCATCCCTGTTGAAGTATTCTCCTTGAGCAGTGCCACTCTGCTCCCAGTGCTCCTGCAACACACCCTGGAAGCACAAGCTATGATTACAGGAGTTTCTACTAGATTACCAACAAGTTAAACTCACTTTTATCTCCTCTCCTGGTTTAGATACTTATGGACGGCTGACTCTGCTGAACTCGGTTGGTCAGGAGATCTCCCGCTGTAAGACGTCGGTGCGTCGTGGCCAACCGAATCCCGTCTACAAGGAGACGTTCGTCTTCCAGGTGGCGCTGTTCCAGCTGTCGGACGTCACGCTGCTGGTGTCCATCTACAATCGGCGCAGCATGAAGCGCAAAGAGATGGTGGGATGGATTGCTTTGGGCCAAAACAGCAGCGGTGAGGAGGAGCAGCTGCACTGGCAGGACATGAAGGAGAGTCGAGGACAGCAGGTCTGCCGCTGGCATGTCCTGCTGGAAGCGTAACGCCCCCGGCGGACAGGATTTAGTGGGTTTTTTTCTTGTATTTTAAAGGGTTTGAAGGGTTTAGTTAGAAATCTGGAGGGAATAGAAAAGGCTTGAAAATCTTGCACAAGGTTTTAAGGATTCAAGAACTCCACACCATCGACACATTCGTCCAAACCTGGAAAAACATCAAACTCGATAATTTGTGTTGGCATTAATGACAAATTCAATGACCGTTAGAGGCTGACAGAAAGTAAAATAACATCCCTAACACCTAGATTCCACATAGTTCTGTATGTAAGTCTACTACAAGTCTGATATCTTGGATGTTTACAAAACTCTACCTTTCGTTTTGTGGTTTCCGGTCTGGAACTTGCCTCGAGTACATTTACAAATTAGAGCTTTTTGATTTCGGAGAGGACGAATGAGCTAACAGGCTATTTAGCTGCTTCACAGTCAAGTTTTAATTATATGAACCGCATTTTGTTGCAATTGGTGGCCAACTGTTGATGCTTCTGCAGCAATCTGTTGTCCAGACTGTCAAACTTCTTTGTTCGCATCGCCTAAATCCCAAATTCTAGTTTGCATATTTGTGTTGTTGTTGTAAAAGAGTTCTGGTTCGTGTCCACAAAGACATTTTTAGACGTGAGACATTGCGGTGGTTTCCAAAACTGGGCGTCAGATGGGGGTCTAACCAGGCAGTGTCAGGATAGAATGCTTCACTCGTGACTCCTGGGGTTCAAACTAGACCAATGTGGCAACATGTTTGGAAACTTTTTGCTTATTTGACGAAAATCGCTGACCAAAATGTGTTTCTAAAAACACGCAGAATGATGAATAAGCTGCTGATTCAGATCAGCGATGGTCATTTTAAAAGTTTTTGGGTAGATTCTTGAGGTGTCCATTGGTGGCTGGTTTTCCCTGATTTGCATAAAATAGTCAAAGCTTCAAATTTATGCAAACGAGGAGCTAGCAACTCAGTGCTACCACAATGCAATGCATGGCTGCTTATGTAGACAATGAGTGGGCCACATAGAAATGACAGATCCAGGTGAATTCCAGAGCTCTAGACCGAGTCGAGGTTTTGTTTCCAATGAAACAAACCTTTGTGGACATTTGCGGTAAATTGTTGGTTCTGGTTCGATACGCCTGATGTACGTCTTTGCCAAACGACTGCTGAACAATTAAATCCTGAGCATGAAAAACGACCTTCAGACAACATCCTCAAATCCGTCTTTGGCTTGTTCCCAATGTGCAATTAAAAACAAGTTAGTTTAGCGCATGCTAACTGCATAAGGTACAGTTTTTGTGGCGGAAATGCTCCATATTCCACAAAACTGATCAAATTAGCTTCTTTCGTACATTTCCTTGCACTGAACACAATATTATACAGAATTACAGACAACTAGCAAAACTGTGTGGAAACAAGGTGTTAGCTTGATTTAGTAAAGAAAAATAGACTGTCCGCCTCAAATAGGAACTGAGAATTTGTCTTTCCTGCTGCACTTTTGTTCCTCTAGAGTTAGAGACGACTTTAAGCTGTGTGTGGAAAGCTTTTTATTTTTAGTTCTTGCTGTTCTGGATTGTAAACCAGCTGAAACCGAACTGCAGAATGAGAAGAAACAGAGAAGAAACTGATAGATCCCGGAAATATTAGCTTCATATCCTCTCAGAAATGAAAGATTTTGGATTTCACATGTTCATGTTGAACTGGGAACGTTTCGATCAACTCATTGTCCTTCATGAAAGCATCAGTTTACTCTATCAGCAACAAAAGACACAATAAGAACAAAAAAACACCAAGTTTACAGCACTGCAAATAGCTGCATGGGACTACAGGTTATCTTCTTCATTTACCCCATCGGTCGAGCTTTTGTTTGTTCCTGCACTTTCCCAGTTTACAGCATATTGAATGAGATTTAGAAGAGCTTAAAGAGTCTTTGTGATGGTTAGAAGTGCATCTGTAGTTGTAGACACAAAAAAGTGGAAGAAAATCCAGCAGAAACGACTGAAGGAAGCACATTGATTTTTAGAAACCATTTAGACATAAAACTTTAGTTTTTTAGATTCATTCATGTTACAAAATAAATAATTCAAAGGTTTGTTTTCATTCAGAGTTGGTAAAATATCACGGAGCTGCTGATGATTAGTGTTCAAATTGTGCAAATGCAGTAGGTCCTCGGTTTATGACGTCCTCGACCTACGGCGCTTCATGGTTACGTCGCCATCGCCCATAAATTTATTAAGAAAGTCTTGTTCCATCTATGGTGCTTGCGATGTTAAAACTAATTTCGCGTGGGAACTACCTGGCAAGCGGAGTGGACAAATATGTCGTCACGTGGCGCTATGAGAGGAAGACGGCTTTGTTTACATTCACCGGCTGTACGCCACATTGGATTAGGCTACGTTCGCTTTCTTTTGTTTGTGTTGTTTTTTGGAAACTTTTTGCCCTTCGTTATGGCTCCCATGCGTAAATCAGACTCTTCTGTGCTTTGACCAAAAGGAAAGCCATTTGCATGGAAGTGAAATTAGATATAATAAAACGCTTGAAAAAGGGTAAGACACATATCTGACTTAGGTCAAGTTTGACAAAAAAAACATTCAACCTGTAGATACAATTTGCTGAACTGGCACCACCTTTCTATGTTTCTTTTCTAAATTTACCTTTTAATTTGAACAATCTCCAGACATCCAGTTTGGATTTCCACCAACAAACCAGCAATCAATCTGTTCAATTTCTTTTCAATGTTGGCCATTGATCTGACAAAAAAAGACTCGTTGGGAGTCGGTGGCTGTAATTTGGGGATTTGGAGTCACTGTTGAGACGCTAATCCCAAAAATAGCCTATTTAATCTGGATTTATTGGAGATGTTTGGTGTTAAGTGACAACAAAAGCAGCTAATCTAACTCATGCTGAGTTCAACAGTGAACGTTGGCGCTCAGTCAGTGAATCCTCTTCTCCAGAAAACCCAACCTGTTTAAAACACAGAAGAATCTGTGCTTCTGTAAAAACACTTCAAAATCCTGATGCCGTTCCCTGAGCGAATGCAATATTTAAAAGAAATTAACAATTAAAATATACAATGAAAAATTAAAAAGGCACAGTAAACAAAAAGTGACTGGCGTACTTTGATGTGTAAATAAATATACAATAAATACGCAAAAGTGCTTTTTGAACCTGTAAAAAATGAATTTCGGAAGCTATAAATATACATTTTTGAACATTTTTGATAAATCAACAACACAAATTTGAAATTTACACCAAATAATTTAATACTAGAAGTGAAACACATTTGTTTTCCGTGCCAGTTTAGAGATCAATGGTGAAGTCAGTGTTGCACTGTTAAACAATAAGCGGGAATTTAGTGGAATCGACCGATCTTTGTATTTGAACGTGTTTTAAAAATGTACTTTTTTTAAATTTCAAGTTATTTAAACTGAAAAAATGTCAAACTTTAATTAACTTATGAGCATATTAGCAGACAGAAACACTAGCTAGTAAAGGGGCACCATGACAAAGCCTTTTGAGACACTTTATGACCTGCAACCAGAACTCATGCATTTATATTAAATAGTGGTTTAAAACGGCAACATCAGCATTGGAGAAATGTCCAGTATGTATAATTTATATGATAAATTAATCAGCTATTGATTGAAAATACTGCACTTTCCCAAAAAATCTTCAAATTTTCAACACCTGTGTAATAATGAGACATAAAAAACGGAATAAGATTAGGTTTGTGCCAATACCGATCACTTAAAATTCGCTTTAATTGGCCTCAGTCTTCAGATCTCTAGTTGTTTCGTTTTTAAATAATAAAAACTGTACCGCCTGTGAAGAAGTCAGTAAAAACCAGGCAAACAAGTGAAACAATGCACCAAATACTCAAATTTTTCTTTATGTCGAATGAAAAGCTGACACTCAAACTGAAAATTTTGAAAAAACTGGTCATTTTATGTTGAATTGGATGTTAAAGTTAAAAGAGGACCGAATTAAATCAAAGAAACAAGACAAAAGTCTATTGGAATTGAACAGTCCAGTAAATAAACAGTTCATAATTATACATTTACACAACAGGCAGTATTTAATCAAGATAACCTTCATCTAAAATCCTAAACAGGTCTGTCACTCAGTTGTATTTTACAGTGTACAGATATATATTTATATGTGACCATAGAGTACTGTGTAAAGAGCCAGGCCTGGGAGTAAATCATCGCTGGTTTAAGTGGAGTAGGAAGGCGTCTCATTCATATTCAGAGCTCATTCATATTCTGGAGCTACTACAGGCAGGAAGCCCAGCAGCTGGAGACTCTTAACCCGCCTCATCAGCGGTGAATGATGCGATCTGGCCTCGACTCGGCCTCCTTCAACGGGCCAAAGCTCATCTCAACGCCCATCGACGCTGAACTGAAAAGAGGCTTTAAATATCTCGCTGCAGCTGTTAGTAACATGCGACGAATTGCCCTGGAAGCGTGTTTTTTTCTCTCTCTCAGCGGTAATTTGTAGTTACAGCTGTATGGTGCGATGACGGTGATGCTGCCGCTAACGCTCATCCTCTTCCCATCTGAAGGCGGCAGTTCAGCCCGGAGGGGGATTAAATCTGTTTGTGTCGACGGATCCTGCAGATCCAAAACCCTCGGGGGGTTCAGATGTGTTTACAGCAGCGTTTGTTGTCTTTGGGCAGGTGAGAATAGAATAGATAGAAGTTTTACAGCCACAGAGAGACGCTAGTTGGTGATAATATAACTACTAAACCTTCATCCTCATCATCACATATGCCAGATGTTTTAATATGTAGACTGGAGATTTGTTGCAGATTTATTAGACTAGTCAAAAAGAACGCTTCAGATGTCCACGTAGTCACTGTTCAAGAAAAAATGATGTCAATTTTACCTGATATCCACAATTCAACTCCATACACTAATGTTCAAAAGTTTGGGGTCACTTAGAAATGTCCTTATTCTTGAAACAAAAACAGTTTTTTCAATGAAGATAACATTAAATGAATGATAAATCCAATGTAGACATTGTTAATGTGGTAAATGACTATTCTAGCTGGAAACGGCTGATTTTTAATGGAATATCTCCATAGGGGTACAGAGGAACATTTCCAGCAACCATCACTCCTGTGTTCTAATGCTACATTGTGTTAGCTAATCATGTTGAAAGGCTCATTGATGATTAGAAAACCCTTGTGCTGTTATGCTAGCACATGAATAAAAGTGTGAGTTTCATGGAAAATGTGAAATTGTCTGGGTGATCCCAAAAATGTGAGCGGTAGTGTACATCTGCAATGTCTTTCGAATAGTTGTAATTCTAGCTCAAGATATCATTAAATTCCCTTCAATCTAGGTATAAATTAAGTAAATACCTTTAAAGCTCAAGTGGGCATCTACAGGATTTACAGATATTGTCATTTTGTACAAGAAAAGTGTAGTACACAAATACCAAAATAATGTAGTTTTTAGTTAAACCTACATAGTCGAAAGCCCCATTAGTCTGGTTAGCTTATTTTCCGTTAGCGTGTTGCACAAAATTCGTCTTTTTAAATAGTTTTTTTGTGCCTACTGTACATGCAATCTCATAAGTTAGGTTTCAGTTTGTCAAATTTATGTTGTAGAGATCTTGAGCTGCAACTACGATTGTTCGAAATGCGTTATCTTCCATTAGTGTTTTGAATCGCTAAAATGATGTTAGACCCTATGGCAAGTGTGTAGCAACTTTCTTTTAAAACATACTTTTTACCCACAACCACCATTTTACCTTCATTTTAGAGCAGCCGAAGACCAAAGTTCCATTAAATTTTCACTGTAGGTTTTTGATGAACGAAGCTCTCATTTTCTTCAAACTCTACACTGATGATATCTTTCTATTTCATGGCATTTTCTAGCTGTTTCATCCACCACTGCAGCCAACGTTACTGCTCCTAACACTGTATAAATGCTTTACAGGAACAATATCCAATCATCCAGAGCAATTCAGGCCAGTCATAAAGATGTTTTAGATATCAGAACTAATATTCTGACCAGTTCACTTAGAATTACACAAGTGTTTGTAAAGACGACTCAGATGATCCACGACATCCAAACAGTTTTTTCTTCCATGATTTATTGGGTCGTAATTGATTCAGGGAAACTTCCAGCAGCAGAAAGATGTTTTTTTTTTGTTTTTGTTTTTTTTTTTTTTTAGTGTAAGGGTTAAGGGGCACAACTGATGGATTCATTTGTGAAACACAGAAACTAAGCTGTAGGTGTTGTAAACTGCAGATGTGTAGTGACGGCTGTTTCAGGTATAAATGAAGCCAATAGGAGTGCTGCAGCTTTAAAGCTTCAGTGGATGTATAGAATATTGTTTTTGTTGATATTATTATTTTGTATATCATAGTACACTAAGACCAAAATAAGGTAGTTTTGAGTTAAACGTACAAAGATGGAGTCAGAATACCAATTAGCCTGGCTAGCTTCTTCTTCTACTGTTAGCTTGTCTTGACAAAATTCTTAAAAATTCTTGAAAAATGTAACTGTTTGAAGCAGCTGTTGAAATAACAATGGTCACTGAGAGATTTTATAAGCTATAACAAGCTATCTAGTTAACATTTTTGAAAGTTTTTTTTGTCCTAGCTATATTTAATCAAAATGTAGTTTTGAGTTAAATCTATGAGACTTGAGTTACTCCTACAAGACAGAAGTCCGGTTAGCTTCTTTTCTGTTAGCTAATCTTCTTTTTTTTTTTAAAAGTCTCTTTGTGTTTTTATTTGAAACATTGATTTTCAAACACTTGACTGAAAAATTCTTAGCAAGCAGCAGTTAAGTTGACAACAGTCACTCACAGCTAGCTAGCTCGGTAACATTCGCCCTACAAGTTGTTCGGAAACTCTTCGCACTTGCTTTATTAATGTTTATATTTTATCTCCAGCTTTATTAAAACACTGTGCTTCTTAAAAACTAAAACAATGCAGTTTTGAATTAAGTCAACAAAGACGGAGAAGACAAGCTAACAGAAAAGAGGCTAACAAGTCCTGTCAGATTCCGTTCCATTAGCTTTTCTAACAAAGCTTCTCTTTGTCACTTTTTTTTGTCGATATTCTAATTTATAGTCATTTCAAGAACTTTGGCTGCTCCAATCAAAGACACATTTCAACTATAGATGAAGTGACAACCATCAGTTACAGACTTTATTAGCTCTTGCAAACTAACAAATTAGTGTTAGCCACAAATGTTAGTTGGAAATTCTCTGCACCTGCTTTTTTAATGTTAATATTTTAGCTACAAAAATGAGAAACCTGCCAAAGTGTCTTAAAGTGTGTACAGTGGTTGCATTCGAGATATTATGCTAACTTAGCTCCAAGAGGTTAATGTTAGCATGTCTCTAGTCAGACGTTAGCATCTTCACTAGCTGTAAAAGACATACAAATTAGCTAGTTAGCTGTCATATTTTAGCACAATACTCAAAAGCATCAGCATGGTTCAGATTTACATTTTTAAATGTAAATCATGGTAACGTTAGCACAGTTTTGCTAACAATATGTTTTATTATTTTTTTGGTGTGATAACCATTTCACTGTCTTGGGCTAATATACATTGGTTGACATTAGAGTAGGCTGTTAAATCGACAAAATATGCTCCCCCTTGCTATGATGCTAATGTTAGCATCTTGTTTTTGACCCAAAAAACACAGATTTTAATTAGTTTCTTTCAGTTTTGCTCCTTTGTTTTTGGTTTGGAAAGAAGAAATACTATAAAACCACACGTATAATGTTGAAATTCCCAAAACTTCATAGATTCGCAGGTTGCTAATAAGCTACGATTTGACAAGAAGTTTAGCAAATAGTCTGATTTCTCTTTGTAATTTAGCTAGCTTGGAAAAATGATCCTTTCGCTTTGATGATTAAGGTTTAAAGAGACCTCAGCTAACTCCAGAGTAGTTGTGTTTCTACAGGGTTTAGGGATGTTTTACAGTGTGTCTTTAAATTATTTATTGGTCTTAAGGTTAAGTTTTCTTTCTACCAGATTGATATCAGCACTCCTATTCTACTGGCTTCACGTGTGACTGTAAGTAGTGATATGAGCTGTATTTACTGCACAGACGGATCTATTTTATGCATGTTAAGTTGTTGTACAGAATCTATCATATCTATTCTATTTTTTAAGATAGTAAATGTTTAATGTTATCGAATCTTTCCCAGGATTGTATTCACGGATCTGCACGCTCAGTCCAGGATCCCAGGTTTGTATTACAGATGTGAGACAATCAGATTGTGCTGCAGATGTAATACAGTCGTAATACTGATGAAGTGCCTGTAACATTTTGAGATGAAACATATCCACTGTGTCGCAGAGACGATATACATTTGCATGAAACCTTCTTGTTGTTACCTATGAATGCTGCTGTAGGACTGCATGTCTGGGAGGTTTATTCATTGAGGTCCGGACCAGGGCTGAAGTCAGGTCGGATTCAGTCGGGTTCAAGTTTACAATGGGGTTGAAACACTGTTAAAACCAAAACCAGAGCCAAAAACATCAAGTAAACAAGCTCTAAACATTTCTAACTCATTACCAAAGGTAGATTCACTATATTTAGTACATGAAAGTGCAATTTAAAGGAATTTGTTGATCAATTTGAAATTAGGTGAATTTTTTTCTATATACTCGGCACTTTTTCCGAAGCATCCGTTGAAATGACATGGGTAACTGACAGATTTTATCAGCCTCAACAAGCTAGCTAAATAACATTAGCCCCAGGTTGGTTGGTGAGTTGATTAGAAACTCTCTGGAGTTGCTGTTTTATGTTAATATTTTGTCTCTGGCTTTATAAAAAACACTGCAATATTTGATGACAAAAATAATCAAATCTAAGCCTACAAAATAGAGTTCCATTAGCCCAGTTAGCTTATTTTCTGTTAGTCTAAAAAAAGGTCTCTTTGTCAGTGTTTTTATTCGAAATATTTGAAGCCATTAGTAATTTTTTTAAAATTTGGACTCTGATTTCCAAACAAAAAAACTGGTTTTTGACAAGCAGTGGTTGAAATGACTTTGGTCACTGACTGCTAGCTAGCAAGCTAACTGACGTTAGCCCCACAAGTTGGTTGGAAATTCTCTGGATCTGCATTTTAATGTTAGTATTTTGTCCCTGCCTTTATTTTTTGCCTTTGAAGACTGAAATAATGAAGTCTTGAAAGTCTTAAGCTAAGCCTACAAAGATGGAGTCCTATTAGCCCTGTGAGCTTCTGTTCTGTTAGCTAGTCTAAATGAAAAGTCTCAGAGTTTTATTCGAAATAGAAGTTTTTTAAAAAACTTGACTGTGATTTCTGAACAAAAAAACATGTTTTTAACAAAGCAGTAGTGGAAATGACATTGGTCATTGACAGTTAGCTAGCTAGCTAACTAACGTTAGCCCTACAAGTTGGTTGGAAATTCTCTGTAGCTGTTTTTTTATGTTAATATTTTGTCTTCGGCTATATAAAAACACAACAGTGCTTACAGACTAAAGTAATGTAGTTCTGGGTTTAACCTATAAAATTAACAAAACTGAAATATTTTCTGTTAGGTTTTCTAATAACATTTTTCTTTCTCTGTTTCTTTCTCAAAATAATTACTCATTTAGAAAAGTTTGCAATGATTTACAGAATTAAGAAAGACATTTTTTTTTAAGTCTGCAACATGTCAAAACTGTCAAAACCAAAACCAGGGCCAAAAACATCAACGAAACAAATCTTAAACATGTTGAAAGTTCATTTTTTTAATCTTATTACCAAATATAGGTTCAATAAATTAAGTACATAAAAGTTAATTTAAAGGAATTTGTAATATGTGAACATTTTTCTCTATGTAACCCAACAAAATCTATTTAATGATTTCTTTTTCCAATGTTGGCTCAACAGAAATGCTGTGTTTTTATAACCTTACAGCATTACTAAACAGTTTTATGGTTCCGTTTATGTTATGGCAGCTCTTGGTTCAGAGATTTAATACAGAAAACATCCACATTGATCTGAGTCACAATGTGTTTGTTTACAATTAATCATAACCAGAATGTTTTCTAACCTTAACCGGACTGTTTTTGTTGCCTAAACCTACCACAGACCTGTTGGAGGTTCGTACGAGTCGTATGCCCCCTATCCACCCCAACAACCTCCCTCCAATCCGGCGAGCATGTTGCACTGGAACGCAGCTTGTTTTGTAGGCAGGGTTGCAATATAAACTCGAAGTCAGTAAGTTTTGAAGCAAGTACGGTTGTTAAAAGTTGAGTTAAAATAAGTCTGACTACAAAACTGAAGCCCAAAGATTAAACTTTCTTTTCCCAACAGACCCGTGAATCCTGAACAGTCCTGGTCCGGTCCCTGCATGCCGAGCACCGCGGCACCCAGAAAGCACTTTTTGTACCAAGTTTTGTTGTTGCCAATAAAAGCCAGAAGATCCCTGCCGTGGTCTCGTCTGTTTGCCAACTGTTTTCTGGGCCCTCGTCTCCTCTCTGAGCTCTTCACTCTAAAATCAGGCTTTAAAAACAAAACAGCCAACACCTCCCAGTGAGTCGACATCCAGGGGTCCGTTTCACGAAGCAGGTTTAGTGAAAACTCTGAGTTTGTTAACCCTGAAATGAGGGAAACTCAGAGTTTTCCGTTTCACAAAGGGAGGTAACTCAAACCCGAGACAGAGGGGTAACTCTAGCCTGTTTCACAAAGAGGGGTAACTTAAACTCTCGGTCAGTTACCATAGTAACAGACTCTCTGACTCTAACCTGGTCGGGACCAGGTTTTTCTCAGTAAACCTCGAGTTTCTCTCAGTCTCCGCCCTCTTTCAGTCACACACGCCATTTCATTTCCTCATTCATTCAGTCAACTGGCGAGTTTTGGCGAAGTCTAATTCTGCCGTGTGTCAAAATGGCATGTCCGTTTATTAACGATCCAGTAGATGAAGGAGCTGCATTACTGCGCACAGAATTAAATATTCGTCGGGAGATTGTTTTCAGACCGCGCATAGATGTTTTGGCGTTTCCGGACAGTTATCTTTTTGAACGGTACCGTTTCACATCACAATCCATAACCTACATCCACAACCTAATCCGTCCTTACATTCACAACTTTACCAACCACAGTCATGCTCTAACGTCCCATCAGATGTTGTGTGTTGCCCTGCGGTTCTTTGCAAATGGGAGTTTTTTATACAACGTCGGAGATGCAGAGCACTTCAGTAAGACAACTGTATGCAGGACGGTCAGAAATGTGTGTCTGGCCCTGAAACGACTTTTACCATCTTTGTCGTTTTCCCTGGACACAAACCTGTCAGAGCCATCAAGGAGGAGTTCCACAGGATTGCAGGTGAATGATGTAGAGATCTGTTAAATTAATTTTAAATCATATCCAGTTAATGACATTGTGCTGCAACCTCAGACTGGGATTAGTAATTTTAATTTCTTTTAGGATTTCTCAGTGTGATTAGCTGCATAGATGGCACACACATCCCCATCACAGCTCCCTCACATAATGAAGCTGATTATGTGAATAGGAAGTTCATTCACAGCATAAATGTGCAGGTAGGTTAGAGGTAGATTGACTACGGTTTCAAAATGTTAAAGACTGCATCATAGTTCAACATCTGTCATTCTCTGCACTGTCAAGATCATATGTGATGCTGCACACATCATTTCCAATGTGGAGGCCAAGTGGTCTGGATCTGTTCATGACTGGAGGTTTTATCATGAGTTTAATGTGAGCAACAGACTGCAACGTGGGAAGCAGCCTAAAGATTTTCACAATATAATTCACTTGTCTTCCTCCTTTAATATACTCTAATGTATCCAGTATACATTACAGGAGAGTTTGATGGCCTTCTGCTGGGTGACAGGGGTTACCATGCCAACCCAGGCTGATGACCTCATACCCTGACCCTGAACCAGGCCCCCAACAGAACTTCAACCGGGCTCACTGCAGGATGAGAGCCTGGGTGGAGATGACCATAGACCTGCTGAAAGCCTGTTTCCAGTGTCTACATCACCTCAGGGTGACTCCTGAGAGGCCTGTGATATTATTGTGGCATGTGTTGTTCTTCATAATATTACCACTATTAGAGGAGAGCAACACTCTGCCCTACAAACTGAAGACCCCAGATGATGACCTTCATCCACCTGCAGCTATCCAGGACAGCAGAGCAGTCAGAGACACCATATGCAATAATCACTGCAGAGTTTAAGGTCTCCATCATCACCACCACAGCAGTGAAATAAACACATGACATACATTTCATTTGGTCTTCTTTATTTCCTACAAATAAAAGAGCTAGTATTAGTTAATGTTCCAGTAGTTAAACATAAATTCACCTGTACCTGCATCCACCTCTGACTTGTGCTCCAGTATTTCAGTTTCTAGATCTGCCTTCTTAATCTGGCGGTCCAAGTACTGCATTTCTTTATCTGTTTTTTGTATTTTTCTCAGCAAGTGGATTTTGTATATTTTGTTTTACTGGTAACTGGGAATACATGAAGGACATTAATTAACAGTTGCACATGAATTCCATGGACTGAACCTCTGGTGTTTACTGAACATCCATCTCACTGTGTCAATCTGTGCAGTGGAAGTGAGGAACCATCTGCTGTCTGCCCAGCCATGCTCTGTTAAAAAAGGATGAGAATGTGCTAATACTTCAGTGTAGGCTAAATGCCACACTCTATATTCCACCAGAATGTTCAGAAATGTGAATGGGAAGAGAACTATCAGTAACATACCTCTGTATGCCTTTCTGGATCCCCCTCTGTAAAGGCAGCAGACACAGTTTCATCCTCTTCATCCTAGATGAGTGATATGTTTCAGTGGACTTAAACTACCATTTGGCTAAATCTTTGGAGTATTGCCTACTTACAGTTACAAGCTCTGTTGTGGTGTGAAGGGGCTCCACCAGGCAGATAACACCATCAGAATCTGTTGGGCCAAAAGAAAAAAAGACCCAAAAGAGAAATAAATATTTGTATGAATGTGCTTGAAAACATTCCATATATACATATACATGGGCTACACACACACACACACACACAGACATTACATTTTATAAAAGCACTTGTGTGTTGGGATGTGGTCTCAGAGGATGAGCTCCCTCCAGGGATTCCCTCAGCCACTGGCCTTCCCAAATTCTGGCTTAGGACCAGCTCCTCTGCCTCCGTTAGAGGTGGTGGTGCTGGGCCACCACCTGTTTTACGGGCATCTCTTTCTGTTGGCTGAGTAGAAGTCTGTGTTAGTTTAAATAGGCTTAATTGTTTAACAGAACATGATATGGATGCAGACATTTAGGCTATGTGCGGGGTAAAACCACTACACAGACAAATAGCCACCTAATATTTAGGCTACTTTACAATGTAAAACATGATCAAAATGAGGTAGCTTCATGAGATTATGCCGACTTCTTACCTGTTTGAACAATGTTCTTATATTTCATCTTCAGCTGCTGCCACGTGCGCTTCACCCCCGCGGGACTGCACCTAAATGAAATAACTTAATAGTCTTCCCCTGTAATATTATCGTGATTTAAACTTACACATTGACCCAGGCAGCAATGTTCTCCCACACCGTCTCCCTCTCTTTTACAGCTGCAGGTGTTGCAC
Source organism: Amphiprion ocellaris (assembly GCF_022539595.1). Taxonomy (NCBI): domain Eukaryota; kingdom Metazoa; phylum Chordata; class Actinopteri; family Pomacentridae; genus Amphiprion; species Amphiprion ocellaris. The sequence continues at coordinate 30,613,263 of NC_072785.1, read as the reverse complement.
TTCTTTCTAAAAACTTGTTCAAACTCGCTATATAAGCGCATTAAGATTTCCAATTCAAACGGTGTCGTCCTCCGCTTCCCCGTTGCCATGGTGACTCGTCGAATCGGCACTCCATTGATGCTGTCTTTTCAGAGTTGTGGTGCACGCGCGTAACTCCGGGTGAAACTACTCAGAGTTGATTTAACCAACTCAAATCAGCCGTTGTGAAACCGAAAACTCAGAGTTTTCTATCTCAGAGTAGATCAACTCAGAGTTCAGGGTTAAACTCAGAGTTTGTTGAACCTGCTTCGTGAAACGGACCCCAGATCTCCAGGTTTAAATCTTTGTCCTAAACAACCGGCAGGAAATCCCATCGAGCGCATTAGAGATTAGGGAAAGTATCCTGTGTTTTGGACGAGTTTATCCTTTTAATCTTCAGGAACAGATGCCTCAGATTAAACCGACAACACTGATTTGCTTTTATTAGCTCTTTCATTTATTCTTTGTTTACTTTGCTTTGACAGTAAGGAAACCATGTCTCTCTGGTGTTCAAATATAACCTCTATGATGTTCCTGAGGCTCAACAAATCAATTACTATCACCTATACTTAATATTTCTACAGATGTTTATGATATTTCTATGTATTTTACCTGCCAGACAGTTTTTTATTGGAAATATTGCTTTCAAATTTCCAATTAAAGCATCTTGTTTCCCCTCTTAACTGTTTTCCAAGTAGTAAAAGTTAAGGTTCTTCTATATTATTGTGTATTACTGTGGCTAAAATGGGCATGAACTTTAATAGGAAGCTTCCACCTAACAAATGTGACTGGTGTAATTAAATGTGAAAAGCTTCTGACTGAAGGCCTGTGAGACTGAACCGCAGGCATCATTTGACAGGTAACGTCTTCT